>NC_064931.1:349100749-349403779 GCF_023897955.1 Schistocerca gregaria
CTGCTCGAATTCGTTGCGCCATCCGGTGCAGTAAGGAGAGCGCAACGATCAACGGGTACAGCCGGTACTATTTCGCATTCGCGTACTCACATGGCACAATGAACGTCCTGGTATCCCTAAGCAAGGCGGCTTTTTAGGATCACCGCCTGCTGCTCTCTGGACTACTCACAATTCCTTACTGTTCACGAACGCGAAGACTGCTCAGTCCCACCCTTGGCTCCCAGCTTCCGGTACCTCAACAAAATACCAGAAACAGAATTAAACACTGCAGTCACAGCACAGGAAATAAAACAACTACTTCACAGGAAACGCAGTTAATTCCCTGGTAACGAGTATCAGCACCAACACCATCTGCTTCCTATTACCCAGTGTGATTTCCGATTTCCGTACCTCCTCCTCTGCTTATGCTCAACTATTGAACCGCACCCACCTCCCAGTCCAACTGTTCAGTGATCGTGAATCAACCATATTTGTCCCCCTTGATCTTATGAAAGCATACAACAGCATATGGTATTCAAATCGCCTTTTTAAACACCGGGGCCGGCCGCGGTGGTCTCGCGGTTCTAGGCGCGCAGTCCGGAACCGTAGCACTGCTACGGTCGCAGGTTCGAATCCTGCCTCGGGCATGGATGTGTGTGATGTCCTTAGGTTAGTTAGGTTTAAGTAGTTCTAAGTTCTAGGGGACTAATGACCACAGCAGTTGAGTCCCATAGTGCTCAGATCCATTTGAACCATTTTTTTTTAAACACCGGGCTTATGTACTTCCAATCAACTATTCCGCCTTATTGCATCCTTTCTTTCCAATCGCTCATCCTATGTCATTGTCACCAGCAGAAATTCCTGTACCTTCCACCCCATTTAAGGAGTGCCCGAAAGGTTTCGTTATTTCCGCTCTCTTTCACCTGTTATACACTTCCACTGTGAAAGAACCACATTCTCCGATCCACCTCCTTCAGTATGCCGGTGACACCGCTTTCCTCGTCCTCTGTCCTATGCTCCAGAAATCCCAACGATCCCTCCAAATCCACTTCAAGCAGTTTAGCTGCTAGTGTAACCAATGGCTTTTTAAGATTATCCCCTCCGAAACCCAGGCAATAATTATAGGACGCATCACCCGCTCCTTTCGTCTCCATGACATCTACCTCACCAATTATGACCGTCCCACCGAGCTAAGTAAGATACTACAGTACCTTGGACTAATCTTCGACAAGCGACTAATATGGAAACGTCACCTACTAACTATCCGACAGAAAGCCCACAATAAACTAAAACTACTAACCGGACAGACATGGGAACACCCCTCCACTATTCTTTCCATGTTCAAATTCCTGATCCGCCCATCCTTGGTATGCAGATGTTGCATGGATACCCGCCCGTGCAAGTTCTATTGGTCCCTCCAGATACTCACACGCCATGTACTATGTCTCGCTTTCCGCATCCGGTTAACTTCCCCCACAAGGATCCTTCACCAACTCATCACATTCCTGCCTCTCGTCACTCACAGTTAACACCTCCTAACGATATACACCATCCGCAAACTCAACTCCAATAATGCTATCTTTTCCCCTCTACTTTAGAATTCTCTTATGCTGCCGCACCTTTACAAACACATTCCAGCAACCCCACACCTACACACTCTCCGCCTACTCTTCCAAAGAAACTTGAAACATCTCCTCCTTCCAGTTCATGAACTTCGAGCCGACATTTACGCATCCTACTAGCTATAAGTTCACCCCACCCGTTCTACCTCATCAGCGCTTCTTCTCCCACCCCTCCCCACATTTCCTTACCCCCTTCTTTTCGTTTCCACATTCCTACCTTCCTCTGCGGCCAAAATATACCCATTCAACAACAGACTCCCTGTCACTGGGCAGGTCCTTCTGACTCTTAGTGACAGAAAAATGCTTCTTTTAAATATCATTGTATCGGCATCAGGTTATAAATGTTTTTAAATATGGGCATATTTTGTTTCGCTTCACCTCTTTTATTATTACTGTTTTTAACTACCAGTTCAAGAAGTCATATCTCTCGCATATCTAAATAATTTCATTTTATTCCAACCTCTTAAAAGGTTTAAATTCAATTTAAATGTATCTTCTGTTTGTTTCTTTCTCACCTAATTAAAATTTTACTGTCAATTGGCTAAAGAGTGCGTTGCCTGTACCACTGACAGCTCCCTCACCCACCCCCACCCATATGAGGAGTGGGGAGGAAATACTATTAAAAAGCTCTCTTTAGTGTGCTGCCGAGTCTAGTTCCTAGTAAAGAACGAGTCGCCTATCCAGTGCTATGGGCGAAGACAACGCCAGTGCACCATAGGTCGTGACCACAACCGACTCGAACCTTGGAGGATAACCGATGGTGACAAACAGTGTGCGTTCTCTTGGAACTCCGTAGAATTTTTTTTGGGTGAAATTTATTCTTATTAGATCAGTATGATGTCCTGCGTTTTTTTGTAGAGATTCAATTTCTGTTGTTCACATTTTCTTGTTACTTCCTTAGCGAAATAAATTCTGTATTTCGGTGTCACGTGGACCCCGTCTTCTTTCTGCGTACCTCATTCAACAACGGGATACTCCCGGTAACACTATAAAGTAAATGCTTATCTAAATTGGATTATAATATGCTTAAAATTGACACCAGTACAGGATGTGAATCTCAGTACTGTTTATTGCGTTACCTTTCGAGAAAATTTGTTTCAGCACAAACGTAAAGATGTAGAGTATGTTTTGCTTGCCATTAAAACAGTTTCAGCAATATCACTTTATCGTGGTTGTCGTGATGGTTTAAGGGTATGAGGTTTATGAAACATTATACAGTCATGCCATATTTGGTTTCAAGTTCTACTTAAGAGATGGTACCATTATTACAAGACAGAACGGCTGAAGGCAAGTCAAAATACGATGGTGTTAGACCTGTTACGGTAAAGCTGCTTTCAGTGTTTCTAGGGACCCCTGCTGAGATTTATAGCACATACATATTACAAACATGAGAGGTTCTTTTTATTTACAAATTTTTCTTTGATTGTGAGAGATAGCAAGTGACTAAGATTTCGTTAAGTGTGCGAAACTGGAGTAATGTAGAAACTAACTGAATGAAACTGAAATAATTTGCGCGAAATGAGGAAAGAATACTACACTTGTCTCGTAATTGTCATTCTTCATTGCGATCAACTGGAAGATCTTTGAATCACATAAAATACACTATGAAAACTGATTTTTCTGGTGTTCCCAGTTATAGACTATATCCTATTAGTATTATTCAAGCGAGAAGTCGCAAGGTTTTCTTAAATCTTTCTGCTCATTTATTGCATGCTAACTTTAGCGAAAGGCATTTATAAGTTTCTTTCAGATGTTATGATGTATATGGTTTTGTCATATTTTGGACGTAAACTGTTTCTAATCAGTCCTGTTGTATTCTCATGACTACTACGTAGCAGAAAGGTGATTTCGTGTCTGAGCTAGCCTCGATTGTACTCTTACCAGTCTGCGTAACCATAAATTCAACGTCTTCTCAAGTACTGCTGGTTACAAGTCACACCTCTTGTGTAACGTTATTTCAAAGGCAGAAATGTTCCTTTCCCCTTCCAGTTGCTGACATTTCTCATTGTTGTTCTTGTTGTTGTTGTTGTCTTCAGTCCTGAGACTGGTTTGATGCAGCTCTCCATGCTACTCTACCCTGTGCAAGCTTCTTCATCTCCCAGTACCTACTGCAACCTACATCCTTCTGAATCTGCTTAGTGTATTCATCTCTTGGTCTCCCTCTACGATTTTTACCCTCCACGCTGCCCTCCAATGCTAAATTTGTGATCCCTTGATGCCTCAGAACATGTCCTACTAAACGATCCCTTCTTCTAGTCAAGTTGTGCCACAAACTTCTCTTCTTCCCAATCCTATTCAATACCTCTTCATTAGTTACGTGATCTATTGTTGTTCTTAATTTTTCTTAATTTATATTCCATGAAATGTAGTTCTTCGACAAGATCAGAATATACTTATGAAGTAACATTATTGTTTCTGCTCAGTTACTTTAATGAACTCAGAATTCTTTGATTTCGTGGACAAAATGACATGCAAATTGCTAATTATATTACCCCATGCTGGGTGCCAATAATTAAGTGAATAAATAATGAAAGGAACTCAAGGGGCAAAATGTTACGAGATTCAGGGATTAATGTGGAATGGAACAGACTTTTAGATAATTAAGACATGAAATGTTACCTTTTACTACTACACTTCTTGTATATAAAATTATAAATCTCAGGATTGTTTTGACTGGACATAGACACGACTCGGTTGATAAAGAGAATGAGTGGAGAACGAATCGTCTCGCCATTCTTCGAGGTCGTTCGTGGTGTAGTGATGTCAGATGCACACACAGGATCCGGACGACGCGTCATCTCGGAGTTGTGCGGTGGCGAGTGGGCTGCCCTCTGCCAGCAGCGATGGCCGAGCGGTTCTAGGCGCTTCAGTCCGGAACCACGCGACTGATAGGTTGCAGGTTCGAATCCTGCCTCGGGCATGGATGTGTGTGGTGTCCTTAGGTTAGTTAGGTTTAAGTAGTTCTAAGTTCTAGGGGACTGATTACCTGAGATGTTAAGTTCCATAGTGCTCAGAGCCCTTTGAAATATTTGAGCTGCTCCCTTCGGTGTCCTGGCTTTGCGGCGAGGCCTCAGAACGGTGTCTGCGTTGACCAGTCTCGTGGGCTTCGTAGCCGAAACAGTATTATGAGAGTAAGGATGAGAGTCAGAGTCGGCAGAATAAGCAGGTGAAGAATCTTAATGTCCGTCTTGCTTTTGCTGTGTCTCACCAACTTTTCTCTTGGTCGTTGACTTCCTTCGATATCTAAACTGAGTTATCCAGGTAATTAGATGTGGACCTACGGTTTAACGTGAATTTCGAATCGTGGTATAACTCAGAAGTATTCACCTCAGTTTCAAATAACTGTCGAGCTCAAAAATTTTAACTTAACAGTTTCATGCATTCGTATGTCTTTCAGTTTTATAGTTCTTTCTGGCTAACGTTTTGTACTAAGCGTCTTTATAATGACCTCTTAGAAATTATGCAGAAAAACTGTAGTTGTCCGGGAGCGATGTACAATGAAACAAACGTTTGCGAGTGTACCTAAATACGTACGTAAATGCTTGAACTGAATGACTGGAAATAAAAGACAAATAAGCAGTAATTCTTGTAGTTATACGGTTAAAAACGTTGAGCCATGGTGGTGACTTGAACTTGTCACATTGTTTTCCACGGCTAACTGGAGTCGACGGCAGCGAACGGGCCATACGTAGGCTCGTAATGAGCAGCGTGCCTGATACGGGCAGGCAGGCAGCCTAAACATCGCTGTGATAGCGCAGACCAGCGACTGTGCCCCTCCGTGTCTTCGGGCGCCGTGAAAATATGTAAGGCGGCACCCTCCGACAGACAGGTTTTGTGATATAGCGTGTTTTCACGAGGCCGCCCTAATTTTCTATCGTTCGTCGTACGTATACAAGAACACCGTAAGGCAGTAATTACTTGGTAATAGGCAGAGCATCGGTTTCTTGTAAAAGATACCAATTTTGAGCAGACGTATATGTTTTTGATCTCTACAGACATGTTCACAGCACGTAGTTTATGACGCATAGCTCTCGAGCTTCGCTGGTGAACTAGGTCTCCTAAGGTTGCTGCAGAAATTTGGGAACGGTTTCGGAAATACCGATATTTTTGTTAAGTACGATGCCTGCTGCCAAGCGTGAGTCCTGCACAGTTCTTGTTCAAACAATAAAAAGCGAAAAATGACCAGATGATGATAAGCACCTCTGTTAAGGATCGACTGAATACAGTAGCTCAGCGGTAAGTCACTAGACTCGCGTTCAGGAGAAGTGAGGTTCAAGACCCAGTCCAACAATTTGTTTCTACTGTTTCCACAATTTCCGTACAATGCATAGTGTGAAAAGCGAATTCATTCCGGCGAATAAAGGTCATAGATTTCCCTTCTCAATCTTGGCCCAAAACGAACTTGTGTTTTGTCTGTAGTGTCTCCGTTGTCGACGAGATGCTAACCTCTTCTCCTTCTTCGTTCTTTCTTGACCGATCGCTGCCACGTATTTTGCCGGAATGAATAAAGACAATGGTCTCGCAGTTAGCAAAGAGCTTTGTTTATAAAATCAAAATGCTACACCACCTGTTGTGATGTCATGTGAATCTGCCCCTGCAGTGAAAAACGTTTATTAGAAGATAAACAAATTTATACGATGTCATACAAAAACCACATGGGGCATGTTCCATGAACGGCAATTCGTTTGAAGAACTAGTTGATAAAATTCGCAGTTTCTTATCTAAAGAGAGTCTGGCTATGAATGAAGAGACGTTTGAAAACGTATCTGAGTTGAGCGAGTATTTTATATTAGAACATTTTTGAAAACCTAAGACTATTTTTTATCAACGAAATTCTGCAGCTGTTTTGAGCACCAGGTGGTGATCCAGCTTTACGGTTGCAGTAGGTTTTGGTCTAACGGTCTGTGACAATTTGCCCGGGTAGGGTATGGGGCCTCTTGTCAGAATTTTCATTACCAAAGCACACAAAGATGAAGAGTTCATTACTTTCGTAGTATGTAACTCCCCGACAAAATGATACGCACCAACAGGTCTATATATGTATCAATACTCTACAGATCACACATGTCAAGATAGCCGTATGTGTTAAAGCACCACTATTGGGACGGAGAGGTGAGCGTGCCCCGTGGATTAGAAACAAGAGTCGGTGTGTCGTCGAACCTGTACATGGTGTTTAGAAGGTTTCTCAGGTCCCAAGAAAAGAATTCCTGGCAGTTACCAGAGTCGCACTCCGTTTCCACGATTCGGAAATAATTAGAAAATTTTCTCCCACTTTCACGTGAATAACACTACACGCAGACAGGTGGGGTACCCATATTCTTTCCCAAGGGGGTAACTAGGTGGCGATTAGAAGTGCATACGGTTACCACTTCAGCTAATCATGCCAGATCGTTTGACAACCATGTCGACCTGTGCCAATACGGGAAAAAGGCACAGAAAAAGAAAAGCTAAGGAAAAAGACTCCGCGAACCACCGTGAAGGGCATAAAAAGTGTACGTCCCTTTATGCCTTCCCATTCCATTGGTGTATAGAGCCCGGTAATATTATTGACTAAATGCCTTAGTGTGCACAGTAACTTGTCTACTCTGGTTTTGTGGTCCCTGTAGGAGCGATACGTAGGGGGCTGTAGTGCATTCTTAGATCCTTCATTTAATATTGAATCTTGATACTTTGTAAGCAGGCTTTTGCGGAAAACTGGGTGTCTATCGTTAAGCGTTTACCATTTCAGATTTTTCACCACCTCCATGGCGGTTTCCCTTGAGTCAAGGAAACCTGTGACCGTTCGTATGGTCCTGTGTGTCCTATTTGATACGTGTGCCGAACACTTGTAAAATGTTGTAGGGGTTTTTGCACTAGTGATGTGTGAGCAATCTCTTTTGTAGCCCTGTTGTATTTCCCCATTATCCTTCCAATGAATTGGAATCTACCATATAATTTACCTATTACCAAGTGTATGTGGTCTTCTATTGGGGGCAACGCCTTGACATAGCACTGATCGTGCTGGTGGAGAGGTTTGTGTGTTCGCCTGAAGCTGAAGACTATATCGGGTGTAGGCTAGCTACCAGCATGTTCTCCCATGCCCGACATGTCTCAGCGGATGAACCAGACGAAGTGTTCCCCACAACGTCCCATCCCACCCACATCCATCCCCACAGTCCATCCCCAGATTTCCAGATACCCAAACTAAGGTATGATGCAGTACACCTCCAGAGGTGGGTCAAAGATGAGAAGACGTACCGTGACTGGAGTCTCAGGGACAATGGGAGACCTCTCTTTGTGTAAGCCTTCCACTTCCTTGTGCTCAGTCGGTGTTGACCTGATACATTCGCTATTGTCGTGTGACCAAAATGGTGAACACTGAAAAGAAAACAGAAACCGTGGAACTATACGAGACCTCGAACACACAAGCATTGGGGTTGGATGTGATGGAAGGCATTAATAAAATACTATCTTATTTCAGCCTATGTCACGCAGTTAACTGGTCACAATCTTTTTCCAGGGACCTCCTCTGCAATTGTCAAGTGATTGACTGTCATGTGGATTCGGCTGCCGTGCTTATGTAGCCGCACCGTCGTCAATGACGTCACTAATGCTTCGCCCAGCATCATGTATGGTCTTGTTCTGGTGGCGTGGCTGCCGCGCATTGTTCAGCTCCCCAATGACAAATCCCATGTCGTACTCAGCCGCAATCCAACATCTTTTTTGAAGATGTTGTCTGATATTTGGATCTCTATTTCTTTGTTTGTTACGCTATCGCGGGAGAGGTTTGGCTTTTTAATAACAGAAGCCTCGGCGAATGCGTTTTCCAGTGCATATTCCGCTACACCCGATTTTTCGGGATAGCGTAGGAGGAAACATCTTTTATGTTTTATGTGGCACTGTTCAATAGTGCGGGAAGTGTGTCCGACATAAAACTGCCCACACCCAGTATTTTGTATATTCCAGGTGTCTGATAGGGCCTGAAGACTGTATCGATTTTATGTCTCTTCAGAGAGCCGGTTGATCTGCCCTGTCATTGAGCAACAAAACAGTAAAAACTTAACGATAAAAGCTGTTTCCGCAAATTGAGGGTGTGGTACACCACTTCGGGAAGTGGAAATCGCCATTGAAAAGTTGGACCATGTCTATATGAAATCGTTATCTTGCGCTCAGAGGAGAAAGCTTCTTGCAGAATACAAAGAAATGAGAGGAAGTGAATGGTTTCCTAAATATAAATGGAGGGAACTGAAAAATCTCGAACCGAAGACTTCTAAAAATATAGAAGAGTGAGGGGGGATGCTAGAAAACAAGACAGGAGTAGAATACTCCTACTTCTCAGGATAATCGGATCCAGATAAAGTCGAGGCAAAAAAAAGTAACAGACCTACAGTAATGCAGTCTCGGTTTGAAGGATTGCAGCTATCCAACAGGAATATTCATTGACCATCTTGGTGTTGGGAAGCAGCGAAACCAAGAGCGGAGGTGAGTACCTGCTCGAATATCTACTCGAGAGCAAGTAATAGATCTTGAATGGCAGTGGGGAATATATCTTCAGCAATAGAAGAAGTTACCAACATAAATTTTAGGTCCATCTAAAGGCGTATTTACATCAAACAATGGCATGTGGCGTTGGAGCCATCATTGTCTGACCACATGAATATTAAGTTTGAGGTCGAAATGGCTGTGAAGCAGACCATAACCTATAGTCCATGCTTATCTCAGTTCAAACGTTTCATGAAATATCACGTAGATTTGAGGAAACAACAGACGAAGTGTTGTATATCATTATGACATCGTACTTACAAAGCTTTCCAATCAGCAAGAAGGGCAGAAACGGTATTGTATCTTGCTTTGATAACAATCTCGAATTTCAAAGGATGCAGGTAAGAATAAGAAGAATTTTCAACGTGGCAAGAAGGAAAAGACAACTGGCAGAATGTCAGGAAGCCCTTACTAAACACAAGATTGCAATTAAGTAAGCGAAAATGTCACCCTGGACGGTATTCTGTGAGGAGTTGTAAGGTACAAGTACTGTCGCCACACTTCATAAAATCCTTACTCAGATATCTTGTAATACATGAGTCAATCTAATGAAGGAAGATGCTGGCTTTACAAGTATAGCGGATTAGACGCTGGATGTGCTGCCCAAGATTCATGTCTCCAAGTGCCCTCTGACAGATAACACAGACGAAGATTAAGTTCTTGGGCAGTACTGGCTTACACCTAACCAAAGGGAGAACTGGGACTCACCCAGAGAGTGTATTGATTTTTTTAAAAAAAGGCAGTTTGAGTGAATGTTTCAACCACTCAAGTCTCCAGGCCCAGATGTGATCTTTCCAGGTGTAATGCGACAAGCAGTTGAGATATTAATCAGACTCCTGTGTAGACTTGTCAGAGTCATCCCTAATACCTGGAGGACTGTAAGGGTTATTTTCACTCCAAAGGCAGTGATAACTGGTCATACAAAGGCTAAGGATATGAGAGCAATCAGTCGGTCCACCTTTCTCCTAAAGAGATTAGGAAATCTGCTTAACGTGCATATTAGGGAAAGGAGGTTAAATGAAATTCTTAATGGTTCAAATGGCTCTGAGCACTATGGGACTTAACATCTGAGGTCATCAGTCCCCTAGAACTTAGAACTACTTAAACCTAACTACCCTAAGGACATCACACACATCCATGCCCGAAGCAGGATTCGAACCTGAGACCGTAGCGGTCGTGCTGTTCCAGACTGTAGCGCCTAGAACCGCTTGGCCACTCCGGCCTGCCACATAAAATTCTTCTACTTGAAAATGAACACGCATATCAACCAGACAAATCATGCGAAACAGTACTTCATCAAATTGTTGGAAAGGTGGAAAATGCTGTACACTTTCAGAAAATTTCTCTCTCTATCTTCCAGGTTATAGAGCGTGGTTTTAGAAATACGACTTTCGCCTCCGCTGTGGGGTTGCAGGTTGCTCCTCCTACTGTATAAGATGACATGAATATTTTGGTCCCTCTGGCACAATTTACTCTCAAGTTAGACGTTCCATTTCGAGAATGTTCTTAACCGTATACCTGTTGACAAGACCTATATACAATATCCTTAATCTAGATGGGTGGTAGTCTTTAATTACAACTCTAAATGATTCATAGAGCATGTGTGCCCCAACTGCTTCTACTGCAGCTAGTGAAACTATCATGCACGAACGCTGAATTTGGCCAGTGTACACAAAAGACATCACTGACCCAGCAAAGTACAACTTGAAAGTATGTAGCTTATCTTAACCAGGAATGTTATGAGACAGGTCAACGTTACTATAATGGAACTCAGTCCTGCTTTTAATAAAAAATTTATTTTTTCTAAATTTGAACAAGGTGAATCAAAAAGAAGCAGAAATTAGTGGAAATAAATCTGCTCTCAGTAGAATATGATTTTTCTCTTAAATTGAGAAAGTATTAAACCATTGTTGATAATAAAAGATACAATTAACCAGTGTTTCACTGCATCTGATTTCGCTCTTAAATTGGTCAAATATCAAACAAACTTGGACAATGAGGGAATGGAATCAACTGAGCTTCGAATTAGTTTAACCAACGGAATCAGATTAATACTGCTGTAGGACCGCCATTGACGGAAGACTGTGGGGAAGGCACAGCACCAATACGTACTTATCTGTGCAGCTAGCTGATGCAAGCTTAAAGGCATGACTGCGTAACTGGTGTTAAGCGAGAAAATCAAATTGCACATTGAAAGCGAACGCCCCAGATTTCGAATCGTGCAGCCACAGATTGCAAATACAGGATTGCACCAAGCAGCCTTGGATAGCTAGCAGCTACCATCTCTACCAGCGTCAGCGGTACTCGAACGCCTGTCCCCGACTCCCAAAGAATTCTTTCCTCCTCATTATCGGTGGGGGAGGGGGATTACTTTATAGCATTGCCAATATGACGGCCGAGAAAATCTACAAAATTTTCTAGAAACTGAGGGGAAAACTCATAATTTTCCCCGATATGCGTATTCCACGCAAAATTTCCTTTACGAGGTTGGTAGCAGATTGAGAGCATGTTAGCTCCCACTGCCCGACTCGTCTGCACCCTACGCTAGGTGAAACGATGTCATCTGATGGCTGTATCATGGTATAGGTGAGAAACAGAGGAGCTGATTCGAAGTTCCATTGGCACCAGGCCGTTGATTCTCAGGACGCCAGCACAGAACTGCCTGACAGTCGTACTCACTTATCTCCAGGAGGTGTCGGAGCACACCAACTGCTGCCCCCTTTGTGCGGCTCGCCAGCACATAAAAGGTGGGAGGGTGAGGCTTTCAAAGTGATGCCAAGAACTCTGTCATCCACCATGGAGGTGTGGTTGACAAAGTGAGATTTTCCAGTGGGCTCCGCTGTCGCTACAAAAGGACCCTCAGCCCAATGGAAAGATTCTATCTTCCACACACACAGCCCAACAGACCACCAACAAAAAAATTGAAGAACAAACAGACCGTAAAAATTGATGTATATCATATAGCAATATATGACGGTCATGTAAGAATCTTAATCATGACTCCAATCAAAATACTACCATTAATATGACCAGGTTAAGAAAAAGTTCACATACACTTGACAACATTCGATTTATTGTACTTTGATCGCAAGAAAGATTATCTTTCGGAGTCTAATCATACTCGCACTGCAACTGCATTATGCAATTTGCACTTTTTTAATCGAGTTTGCCATTTCTGGTAAGTTCATTACGGTAGTTCATAATTTAAAATTTTCCCTGGTTAGCTGAATAATTTGAACCCTAGAAGCTAATGCATTTCATTCCTGATCATATACCCCGTACAGACTTGCGATTCTCTGTCATAGCAAGTCAGGCCTGAATAACTCACTTTCGAGTGAAAGCAAACGAAAGGCGCCAAGCAGTGCCCTTCTAGTACAATGGGGCTTCCCCATCCCAATCTGCGATTCAAACTCATCAGGTGAATGTTGAGTAAGGGTAGATTCTATCTGTCCACGGCATTACCGATAGCTGTTTTCTTACATCACCTCTTTAAACGTTTCCAAAATCCGATAGAATTAAGGACTTTCGGAAATATAAGAGAAGCCCCCAAATGTAGTGAAAAGATGGAGATAAAGAAAATTGCCCAAAATGTAGTGGATACATCCCAAAAATAGGAATATAACCATGGATTGCAATGACTTCCAGGTTTTCGCAGAAATCATCCGAATGTCAATATTTTAAAGAGCACACACACCACATTCATGTATCACTATCAATTTTTAATTCTTAGAAAGTTAATTTGTACATAACGTAGATATGTAGATTGTTTAAAATTATCATGACATTTTACAGTCTTATTTAGTTTCAGTCCATTTCCAAATAAACTGAAATATTCTTTTCAAAGTTGCAAGAAAACAGTACCACTACATGTGTTTGCCTCTTTAAGTTACGAAGTAATAGGCGACGGAAATATTTATTGCGGTAGGTCACCATAAGAAATGTTACACTGTCTGCGGAGCTATGAACATAGTTTATTGTGTTATTATCCAAAGAGTTACAGCAAAAGATAAAATTTTTAAATGGAAGAATAGTTGTTTCTACCATGCAGTGGAATCAGTAACACAATCTGTGAATACATCAATTTCAATTACATTCCCATCACAATTATAATTGTACATGACGTTATGTTCCTCTTTTAGATCAGTTGACTCAGGATATTGAAAATTTGAATACTCTACTCGAAGTGGTTTTTGAGATTTAGGGAAAAATGCAACAAAAATTGCAAATATTCAGGAGGGGCTTCTTAAGTTTCAAAATACTGTAACTCACTTAATACATGCTTAGCTTTTTATTTTTAGTCACTCAGAAGCACCATACTGTATATCATCCTCATCACCTTTTTCCACGTATTTTCTTCTTTTCTTCTTTCTGGACTCCTTAGTGGCCAACTGTGCTGCATACCCTGCTTCATCAATGCGAACCTTGTCAATCCATTCAGGATCGCTGATGCAATTTGCCCCAGAATTAATTCCCATATTCTGTAGCACTTTTACCCTACCAATGTTGCTGTAATTAAAACCAATAACAGCATCACTGAACCCCCACTTTAGTGTCTTCATTCCAACAAAAACATTTTTTGGTAAGCGAGTCCATATAAGATTATTGAACGACTCATTAGGTCTTTTGATTCTGACCATGCAGACAGTTCTTCAGT
The DNA here is from genome assembly GCF_023897955.1 of Schistocerca gregaria. Taxonomy (NCBI): domain Eukaryota; kingdom Metazoa; phylum Arthropoda; class Insecta; order Orthoptera; family Acrididae; genus Schistocerca; species Schistocerca gregaria. The sequence goes on from NC_064931.1 coordinate 349,114,526, forward strand.
AATTCAGCATTTGCCAGGTCTCTGTAAATAGGATTCAAGATATCCATGACTGCTGCTGGGATGGAATACTTATGGCTGTATGAACTGTTTGAGTACTGGGCGTTGCGGTAATTGCACCATGAGTCAAGTCCAAGAGCGCAAAGATGATGTACTGGTATTTCGTCACTCGACAGTCTGTGAAAGGCGGTAGCCCATACTGCCTGATTCGTTTTCAACAAATCCTCAGTATTATCTGTAAAGGCCATCCCATAACATTGCTCTAGTTCATCAATCATTTTGTCTGTCAGCTTGCCTCTTATGTTTTTACCATCAGAAAGGTTCTTGTTTTTCAAACTTTGTTTCAGTTTCCTCAACCTGGCGCCCATCCTCTTCTGGACATGACCTTTATAGCACAGCAATCAACAGTCATCTATATAAAAAAACTTACCAAATTATTTAGATCTTGAAGTAATGCATGTAAAATTTTAACATTTAAAACTTGTGTAGATTATTGTATATTTATATTTATATATATTGTATATATGTATATGTATATTGTATATATATTGTATATTTAAATATATATTGTATATTTAGGAAAAAACTTCCCATGTGAGCATATATATATATATATATATATATATATATATATATATATATATATATATATATATATCATTTTATTTGGAAAATTTTAAAGTTTATAATCAGATAAAAATTCGAAAATGTGAAAAATATTTTCCATTCTAACTCTTCTTAAATCTAGATACGTTAGTAAATAAAATTTGGTTATAACAAATGTACCAAGAACAACGCTTTTTTGGTGGTTCCTCAATGTATCGTTGTCTTGAAACTGCATACTTTCATTATACAAAAGTTACAATAATTCTTTAACGACCAGTATGACGTTTCCCGTAATTTTTTAGAAGAACACGTTTTCTAGAGCTATTCAGTTTTCTGGTGCGTAGGAGCGGCTTTATGCGTATGGGTCTGAACTGGAAGAAAATATGGCGCCTCGCGACTCTGTACTGAAGAGAGATGGCGTCGTGTGACGTATGCAGCGTTCCCCCCTCTCACTGGTGTACGTTAAAACGCACATTCAGAATATGTGACATGCGAGATATTGCTCTGCACGTTTGGAAAGACTCTTTAGAGTGCTCTTTCCACGTTATGACGTCAGAAACTCGGCACGCTCAGCGCTCAAAGTTCGAATGCACGGGCCGTCTGCCGACGGCTTCAACGCTGTCCTAGACGATCGCCGCTCCCTGCTTGGCTGTCTCTGCTGCCATAGACCTGTACTGCACCCTCTCATCTTCAGCTCGTTCCATGTAACAAAACCAGTATACCAGGTGTGTCGTCAGCTTCAATTAGCAGAAGTATTACACGACATAACGAGTGTTGGAAATTCTGGGCTCACACCTTTCTTATCGCTACATCACTGTAGTTTATTGCAACAGTCCAAATAAGTTTTTTGCGTATGTAAATAAGTCTACAGTAATTTAATTTCAACTCATTTAAAGCATACACGTATAACACTTCTTTTCTCTATTCTATAAAAAAGCTAAAATAAGCACATAGTACCGTGCCTACTGAAGAAAACCTTACAATCCAAGTTCGTTAAAAAGCATTTTACTGAACGACCAATTTTGCGGGAGCTATGTTGTCATCATAGCATCTTATGCTCCAAAATTTTAGAGCACAAGATCCGATTATGACAGTGTAACTCTGGCGGAACTGGTCGTTCAGTAAAATGCTCTTTGTGCGATCTTGTCTTATGAAGTTCTCTTCGGTAATCACGTTTTGTAGATCGGCCTTGAGTGACAAGTGCAGGAGTGCACAACATAAATCTGTCTTTAAGAATGGAAAATTTAATCCTAAATATGTTTACACTGTTCCTTGATAAGAGTCACACGTAATTGGTATATAAGTCTGATATTCTACACACCACCGCACTCTTGATCCTCCTCTGGTGGTATCACATACTTAGCACAATACCTCTTTATATCTTCATTATATTCTTGGTCACGCTGCCCACAGCTTTGACACTAGTCAAGCTCCGATGCATTCAGATGATTCAGTTCCATCATTTTGTTCAGTCATCCGTATACATTATGGGATTTTATCTGCTGTTCATCCTGTTGGGACTGAATATGTTTTTGTATGAATACTAGGTGATCGAACTCGTGCAGTATCATGCGCATAAGTTTATCATAGTGTTTTCTGTGTGTCTCAACCCTTTTGCTAAGGATCTCTTCTGATTTTTCAAATTTCTCGTCCAGTGTAAGATCCTCCTCCAGCAAATTTCTCGGTGTATCTCTAATTAAACAGCCTGGTACCTGGTTAGGCAAAATTTCCATAGGCGCATATCCATTGGAGTCGTGTGGAATATTGTTAATGATGTCTTCTTAAGTGCTACTCCACTGCAGTCACTGGGTGTGTGAGTTGTGACAGTACAGCCGGTATAATCTATTTCTTCCTGTTACGGCTCGTTTGTTGGGGTTAAGGGCTGAACGGTACTTTGAAATACATAACCGGAAAAAATAGTACTCCCTTTTAGAGGTCTCCACTTCACTCAAGATGTATGATGGCAAACAGTGCAACATGGAATGCGTGAAATGATTTTATTTACAGATCGAAAGGACAAGCGGTTCTTAGGTATCAGGTATCGACCCACGCTGTAACACCCGTTAGTACATGGTGGAGCCTCCATGGCTGTCAATGCAGTTGCTGCCTGTGGCATTCAGTCGATCGTACAGATGGCGAATACTGTCCTGGGATGCGTTATGTCACGCTTGCTCGACTTGTTCTCGTAGTTCTGCAGGAGTTGTTGGTTGACGAGTCGAATCGGTCCCTACACGTGCTCGATTGGAGACAAGTACGGCGACTGTGCCGGACAGATTAGTTGTTGCACGTTTTGTAGGGCACGTTGAGTTTCACGGTTAGTGTGTGGGCGAGCATAATCCTGTTGGAGTAACACGTCACCTTCCTGTTGCTAGAAAGGCAAAAGAAAGGGCCTAACAACATTCTGCACTTACCGAGCGGTGGTTAGCGTTTCCTCTACAAACAGCAGAGGTGTACGAGAGCTGTAGCCTATCGCGTTACAGACTATAAGGCCTTCGGTAAGGCCAGTGTCTCTTGGGCGAATGTACTCTACGAGGCAGAGCTCACCAGGCCTATGAGGTATGCGTAAATGACCATCACTTGCGTGCAGAAAGTCTGCTTTCTTCGATGAAGACCATGAGGCGCCATTCGGCCTACTAAGAGAACCTCTGACAACACCAGTCGAGCTGTGCATTTGGTGGAAGATGGGCTAGAGGTGTGCTTGTCCGTAGTCTCACTGCTAATAACCGGTTCGCAACAGTTCATTTTGACACGTCTGTTCTCACCAGCCTTGTTTTCTGTGCTTTGGTAGCTGTGCTATCTACCACTGCTGACCTTACAATGTGACGATCCTGGCGGGCGTCTGTGCTGTGTGGACTTCCGGAACGTCATCTACGGTTGCAAGTATGTTCGCATGACCACTGATACCAGCATCCGAGCAAACAATGCAGCCCGTCCAACTTATGTGCTAGTTCTCCGAAAGGGCCATCCCGCCAATCGGGAGGTCAAAATTTGACCCCTTTAAACTCGTTCACTTGGCTGTGGGCAGCACGATTGCGTCTCCGTAGCACGGTGCAATGTTTTTTTCACACGCCTGCACATGACACTTTCGGCTGTGTGCATTCCCTTAGAAGTGGAGGGTAGACATAGGTGGTGCTCTGGTAGCTATGCCACAAAGCTATTTGTTGGCGGACGACGCTGAAACCATTATCAGTACATCTGCAATTCCCAGGGAGCATATGCCGTCATCGGATCAGAGTCGACGTCGTCTTTCCTGCTGTACTAATATTTTTCGGGCAGTGCAAATGTCGGCACCAGTCTGTGCAGGTTCACTACATCTGTCTATGCTTCACCAGTGAAGTGGCTAGCATTGTCACCCATGATGTGTTTTGCTGCACAGAAATTGTTACAGTAACCCTTGGTCGCTTTCTCTGCCCTCTTGACAACCATACTTTTTTAAGTGCTTTATCTGAAAACTACCTTAAGCAGGTAAACAGAGAACTGACTCGTTGCGATAACATATTAGACCTTATGGTAACAAACAGACCCGAACTATTTGAAACAGTTAACGCAGAACATGGAATCAGCGATCATAAAGCGGTTACTGCATCGATGATTTCAGCCATAAATAGAAATATTAAAAAAGGTAGGAAGATTTTTCTGTTTAGCAAAAGTGACAAAAAGCAGATTTCAGAGTACTTGAATGCTCAACACAAAAGTTTTGACTAAAGTACAGTTAGTGTTGAGGATCAGTGGACAAAGTTCAAAACCACCGTACAATATGCATTAGATGAGTATGTACCAAGCAAGATCGTAAGAGATGGAAAAGAGCCACCGTGGTACAAAAACCGAGTTAGAAAACTACTCCGTAAGCAAAGGGAACTTCACAGCAAACATAAACATAGCCAAAGCCTTGCAGACAAACAAAAATTACGTGAAGAGAAATGCAGTGTGAGGAGGGCTATGTGAGAGGCGTTCAATGAATTCGAAATTAAAGTTCTGTGTACTGACTTGGCAGAAACTCCTACGAAATTTTGGTCTTATATCAAAGCAGTAGCTGAAACAAAACAAAATTTCCCGAAACTCTGTGACCAAAATGGTACTCAAACAGAGGACGACAGACTAAAGGCCGAAATACTAAATGTCTTTTTCCAAAGCTGTTTTACAGAGGAAGACTGCACTGTAGTTCCTTCTCTAGATTGTCGCACATATGACAAAATGGCAGATATCGAAATAGACGACAGAGGGATAGAGAAACAATTAAAATCGCTCAAAAGAGGAAACGCCGCCGGACCTGATGGGATACCAGTGCGATTTTACACAGAGGACGCGAAGGAACTTGCCCCCTTCTTGCAGCGGTGTACCGTAGGTCTATAGAAGAGCGTAGTATTGAAAAGGATTGGAAAAGGGCACAGGTCATCCTCGTTTTCAAGAAGGGACGTCGAACAGATGTGCAGAACTATAGACCTATATCTCTAACGTCGATCAGTTGTAGAATTTTGGAACACGTATTATCTTCGAGTATAATGACTTTTCTCGAGACTAGAAATCTACTCTGTAGGAATCAGCATGTGTTTCGAAAAAGACGATCGTGTGGAACCCAGCTCGCGCTATTTGTCCACGAGACTCAGAGGACCATAGACACGGGGTTCCAGGTAGACGCCGTGTTTCTTGACTTCCGCGAGGCGTTCGATACAGCTCCCCACAGTCGTTTAATGAACAAAGTAAGAGCATATGGACTATCAGACCAATTGTGTGATTGGATTGAAGAATTCCTAGATAACAGAACGGAGCATATCTTTCTCAATGGAGAGAAGTCTTCCGAGGGAAGATTGATTTCAGGTGTGCCGCAGGGGAGTGTCGTAAGACCGTTGCTATTCACAATATACATATATGACCTTGTGGATAACATCGGAAGTTCACTGAGGCTTTTAGCGGATGATGCTGTAGTATATCGAGAGGTTGTAACAATGGAAAATTGTACTGAAATGCAGGAGAATTTGCAACGAATTGACGGATGGTGCAGGGAATGGCAATTGAATCTCAGTGTATACAAGTGTAATGTGCTGCAAATACATAGAAAGAAAGATCCTTTATCATTTAGCTACAATATATCAGGTCAGCAACTGGAAGCGGTTAATTCCGTGAATTATCTGGGAGTAGGCATTAAGTGATTTAAAATGGAATGACCATATCAAGTTGATCGTCGGTAAAGCAGATGCCAGACTGAGATTCGTTGGAAGAATCCTAAGGAAATGCAGTCCGAAAACAAAGGAAGTAGGTTACAGTACACTTTTTCGCCCACTGCTTGAATACTGCTCACCGGTGTGGGATCCGTACCAGAAAGGGTTGACAGAAGAGATAGAGGAGATCCAATGGAGAGCAGCGCGCTTCGTTAACAGGATCATTTAGTAATCACGAAAGTCTTACGGAGATGATAGATAAACTTCAGTTGAAGACTCTGCAAGAGAGACGCTCAGTAGCTCGGTACGGGCTTTTGTTAAATTTCGAGAACATACCTTCACCGAGAAGTCAGGCAGTATAACGCTTCCTCCTACGTATATTTTGCGAAGACACCACGAGGAAAAAATGTGAGAGATTAGAACCCACACAGAGGCATACCGACAATCTTTCTTTCCACGAACAATACGAGACTGGAATAGAAGGGAGAACTTATAGAGGTGCTCAAAGTACCCTCCTCCACATACCATCAGGTGGCTTTCAGAGTATGGATGTAGTTGTATATGTAGAAATAAGAAGCTATTTTACTTCCTGTGGTTCCTACGGTCGATTCTTCGATGAACAAATCATGAATAATGAAGTATTACACAGACTATTAAAAGAAAAGAATGAGTGGTCTTGGAGGCGAAATGCACAGAGAATGTTGGGAATAACATCAATATTATCACCTCGTAATATGACAAAAATTTAACCTAGGATATGATGCATCGAAATACAGTATGGGGCTTCAGTTGCATTAAAAAGAAGAGAAGATAGGAAAACAAGTGATACAGACAGCGACTTTTGGCTGTTAGATGATATACGCACACGAACAGAAGTATTCTGTAACGAAGAGGGAGGCGCAGGCCGTAGGTTTCGGTTTCACGATGTTTAGGAATTACCTTGGCTGACGAAAATCGATTGTAGTGACGGGGAAATCCATTGAGATAAGCGAATTTGACAAAGGCATTACTGTTACGCACAGCCCGTGAACGAGTATCTCATAAAAAGACAAATCTGGTCGAATGTTCACGTGCTACTGTCGTGACAATCTACGGAAGGAGGTAAAAGGACATTGGAACTACTACTAGGTACTAATGGTGGGACGTCCACAATTCTTCACAGAACGTTGGGTTCGGAGGCTTGTCTGTTCTGTAAACTAGGATAGATGATGATCTGTATCGAAAGAGCACATAACTGGTGCACGCACAAGTGTTTGGAAGCTTACCGTTCATCGTACATTTTTGATCTAGGAGGTCCACAGCAGACCACTCCGACGTGTGCACATGTTGCCACAACGACATCGCCATTTACGATAGCAGTGGGCACTAGACCATAGGGATTCGACAGCCGATCAATGGAAGCGTGTCGGCTCTTCAGGTGAATCACATTTTTGCTACATTAGGGTCATGGTTGACTCCACAAACTCCGTCAGCGTGGTGAACGGCGGCTCTAAATGTGTAGCTCGCCACCGACACAGGATGGTGGGAGCTGTATTATGCTATGGGAGACGTTCTTCTGCGCTTGCACGGGACTCGTGGTAGTAATCGAAGACACGCCAACCACCTGCCTCCCTCCATGTTCGTTGTCTTCCCCGACGGCGATGTGGTCTTTCACCTGTACAATTATAGGTGTCTCAGAGTTAGAACCATCCACCAGAGGTGTGAGGATCATTATAGTGAACTTTCGTTCATGTCTCGGCGCCCAAAGTCGCCTGATATAAATCCTATGAACCTCCAGGCTGTAGCGTGGATACTTAAGTTGTTCCCATTTGAACTTGGTCTCCACACATTCCGTGACCTTGCAAACAGTCGTACAAGCGTTTTCGTACCTCCGTGAGTTGCCCAGGGAGTTTGCTCCTGATGTGTCTCATGTACACATCACTGTTAATGGCAACGCCATGCTCGAGAAAATCTTAAGTCCCATAGTGCTTAGAGCCATTAGAACCACTTTGCTTGAGATATTCGATTAATATCTGACTTTGGACATCCATAAAGATGATGAGCAGCACCTTGTCCGCTGAGAGCACAGCTTGGAAGATTTTAGGAGGAGTTGCCAACATTACATTGTTGTTCATAAATATCTCAGTACATTATCCGAAAGCAGAATATGCCGGTTTCTACCAGTTTAGTAGTTAGGACGTTTCGTACCTTCCGATTTGAACATTTCTTACGTTTTCGCTCCTCCAAACTTTGTACGATTTCTTCAATATAGCCTAGGCAATCACCTTCCATTTCGAATAATTTGTTAGTTTTCGAGTGTCCAGATCACGTCCCACAACACAGCTTCCTTTGCCATGCCGCACAAGGGGCTGTTATACTGACTACAAGCGCTTTCTATCGTACCTCATGGGATCATTTTCTGTAATGCTTTCTCTACAGCTTCTTTTCTTCTCTGACTTATTTGATAAGGCTCCCTAAAATACGATTTATATTGTTTTATATCTACCTTTTAGGGTTGGTGCTGTTTATTCCCAAGTCCTTGACAAAAACGTTTCTGTATTTTCCTACTAAGTCGGTTAGCTGTTCGGCTTCTTCACATGATGAAGTTTCAGTCCCATAAATTATTCCGTTAATCCTACTCAGTGGTTTCTCCTGACCCTCATACCTCTATCTTAACCTATTGTTACACTAATTGATTTGTGTTCCCCAGGTTTGATTTATGACACCCTGGGGATAATTCATCATTCCAAGAAACCTGTCATCCCTCTCCCTCCCCTCTTCCTCCACCATCCATCTGGGAAAACAGTACTATTTTTTGTCAGTCCCTCCCCAGTTCAGTTCTGAGCCACTTTTCTCACTCCTGAGAAAAGCACAGCTCTCCCCTCCCCACCCGATGCTAGCCGCCATTTTCAGTACTAACTACCACCTACCATGGGCCAGAAGTTCGACTGCTTTGATATTCCATAGCTGGAAAATCACCTCTGAACTCTCTCCAGTGGCTACTTCCTGTACTAACACCTGCGCTTCAAACCTGTAGACCCAGCATTCCTTTGATCAAGAAACTCCAGACTCGCTTTCTGTCTTTGTCTCTCACAAGTGGTTACTTTCTGTTTGCGTGAAGAAATCCAAGAAGCAACATCTCCTAAGACTCATTAGGAGGTTATCATCCCTATTCAGAATACTGTGTTCATATTGGCTAATGCTGGGGCAAAGGAAGAGCTAACTCGATTGCGATATTAAAAATTGGTGATAAATAGTACATTTGTACTATGCTACCAAATAAATTGTTTAAAAATTTACAGGTGTCAAAAATACGCTTCAAAGAGAACTTTGGTGTGAAGAGACGTGTACTGGACTGCTGTTGGAATTGTTCGTCAATATTTTATAAAGTTTTAGTCTTCAGTTATTTATTTTAAAGTGTATTTGTGTTAATATTTCAAAATGGTTCAAATGGCTCTGAGCACTATGGGACTTAACATCGATGGTCATCAGTCCCCTAGAACTTAGAACTACTTAAACCTAATTAACATAAGGACATCACACAACACCCAGCCATCACGAGGCAGAGAAAATCCCTGACCCCGCCGGGAATCGAACGCGGGAACCCGGACGTGGGAAGCGACAACGCTACCGCACGACCACGAAATGCGGGCTTACTAATATTTGCTGTAAAAGTAAGTTATTTGTGGATTTTCATTTATCTCAGTCTTTCTTCCTGCTTTACTGACTCGACTGCTGGGTTATTCGAGAGTGTGCTTATGTCGAATATCCAAGTGTCGTGCCTCAGCAGTGTGTTTACATTTCGCGGCTTGCGGTTCCAACTGTACAATTTGTAAAGCTAAGTACTGACAAAATTGTTCGTGCACGGTATTAGAATATTAAATTTAGTAGTTCTCAAAAGTTCAAACAAATATTAGCAGTATGTATACATTTCGCGGCTTGCAGTTGCGGCCGTAGTGTTTCTTAAGTCTGACAAAGTTTTTTGTGCACTGTTATACAGTTATTAAATTTAGTAGTTTCAACGGTGTCTTGAGGTGATTGTGGCAAAATAACGGTTTAATAAAGTTGGAAACGTTCGCTCACTGTGTTTTTTAGTTTTCTGTGCGTTGAAGGTGTTTAGTAAAAGTCGTGCGGTAGTTGTCACCTGTCGTTTCTTATTGTTTCTGGTGAAATTTGTTAGTAACATTTTCACTCTCTTTTTTAACTTCTTTGGGTGTTCAAGTGCCACCTGAATATTTGGTTTTAGTCAATAAATTGTTTGAAGTTTTGTTGGTGTTAGTATTAGTTGTTGTTTATTAATAATAGTTGTTGCTTTCTTAGTAGAGAGAGAATTTTGAGACCACTATTGTTAGTTCTGCAAATAGTTCTACTAGTGTAACTGAGTTTAGGTAACGCAAACGTTTAGTTTTCTTCAGTAACAGCGCCGGCCGCGGTGGTCTAGCGGATCTAGGCTCTCAGTCAGGAACCGCGCGACTGCTACGGTCGCAGGTTCGAATCCTGCCTCGGGCATAGATGTGTGTGTTGTCCTTAGGTTAGTTCGGTTTAAGTAGTTCTAAGTTCTAGGGGACTGATGACCACAGATGTTAAGTCCCATAGTGCTCAGAGCCATTTGAACCATTTTTTTTTTTCAGTAACAACAAAATTTTACTACAGGTTAGAAGTTTGGGCTTTGTCGTAGGTTTGTGAGTAGTAGCGTACTATGTGGGATTTGTTCAAAGTATTTTCATTAGGGGGAATAATGTGGGGAATCCAGTGGGTTTTCTAGCGAGATCCTCTCCTCGGAATGCAGAATCTGTAGTAGAAGTAGGTTTCTTTAGAAGGAGCGTAAGTAAGATCTGTGCCCTTCACGTGCAGTTACAAGACGCAAAGGATGAACTAGGTAGCTTTGGCAGAGTGAAGGGTGCTGGAGAATGAAAACTCGCAGTTGGCAAGAAGGCAGCTTGGAGGAGGAGGTATTCAGTCAGTTTACTTTGCTTATATGCAACAGATTTGACCAACTGTCAGAGGTGAGTGGAGTGGAGCCAATTGTAGATGTAGGTGTAGGAAACATGCAGCAGTCTTCAGCAGTTATGAGGTTTAAGTCTGTTGCAGAGTCTAACAGAAAGAAGAAGGTTCTGCTGCTAGGAAGTTCGTACGGTAGAGGTGTGGGCGAGCAGTTGCAGGAAATGTTGGGGAGTGAGTACCAGGTCACCAGCATTGTGAAGCCTAGTGCAGGTTTGGCTTAGGTAACTGACACCATAGGGGAGTTATGTTGGAACTATTCGAAGTATCAGGTAGTGATAGTGGGTGGAGTAGGGAACAGTCTTGATAGGGAAGAGGAATATGATGTCGATGGTGACCTGGTAAAGACAGTTACTCATACTGGTGTCACTAATGTGCATTTTGTGCAACTGTTTCAGCTTCATGATTGACCTCATCTTAATGCGGCAGTTAACAAGGGGCTCGAAAAGGTACTGATCGCAAAGGATATGGGTCACATTGCAGTGGTACCAGTTGAGTCTACCTGTAGATCAGGTTCCACTAGGTATGGTGGAGGAGGAGGAGGAGATTAGTGTTTATCGTCCCGTCGACAACGAGGTAATTAGAGACGGAGCGCAAGCTCGGGTGAGGGAAGTATGGGGAAGGAAATCGGCCGTGCCCTTTCAAAAGAACCATCCCGGCATTTGCCTGAAGCGATTTAGGAAAATCACGGAAAACCTAAATCAGGATGGCCGGAGACGGGATTGAACTGTCGTCCTCCCGAATGGGAGTCCAGTGTGCTAACCACTGCGCCACCTCGCTCGGTGATCACCAGGTATGGCCTGCACCTAAACAGGTGTGGGAAGGGGAGGCAGGTAAAGGCTATAGGTGACAGTGTAGTGGGTGGTGGTGGGATCACTTATGGAAAAATTCCTGTACTAGATGGTGTTAGAGCTGCACCGTTATTAGATTTAAGTGAGCTGATAGGTGTACCTGCCTAAAGGAAGACCGTCTAACAAAGGAATCGTCTTGGGAGGAGGTCAGGTATCCAAGTAGAGACTAAATTAGCATATTTCATTAAAATACAAGAGGTATTAGAGATAAAGTTAGTGAACTGCTTATAGATTTGGTATATTACTGGTATATCGAGGCACCACTTAAATAATTTGACAATTCAGAAGCTTCCTTCACCAGGACACAGATTAGCTGGCTTAGTTTCAACGAGTTCCTTGTGGAGTGTGGGAGGGCCATGTACATATAAATCAGTACTCCTTTTGAGTCGACAGACGTATCACGCATTGCACTGAACAGATATTTGAATGTTCTACAAGGGCAGTTGAATTTAGTGAAACTAAACTTCTAATTGTTGTTGTTTGTAGATCTTCTAACTCTGACTTCATAGCATTCCTTCTTAAGCTAGAGAGGGGTCTTGGTTCACTTCATAGGAAATACCAAAAATTAGTTATATGTGGTGACATCAATGTTAATTTCGTATGTTACTGTGCAAGAAAAAGGATGTTGGTAAATCTACTAAACTCATATGATCCGATGCAGACAGTGTTTTTTCTAACTAGAGTGCAGGGGAACAGTAGCACAGCCATGGACAATATTTTTATTCAGTCTTCATAACTAGATGGGCATTCTGTTGGAAACAGTGTAAATTGACTATGGTGCACAAATTTTAATACTAAAGGGCTTTTTCACTCAAACAAATATCACATATGATTACAAGCTATGTAGTAAAGCTAATCCAATGGCAATAGAGAGTTTCGTAAACCTCATTATGGAATAAGGGTGGCAGGATGTTTATAGAGCCGATAACATATATGACAAATATAATGCTTTCCTTAACACATTTCTCATGCACTTTTAGAGTTGCCTTCCATTAGAACGTTCTAAACGGGGCACTTGCAGTAAAAGGCAGCCAGGGTGGCTGACTAGTGGGACAAGGATATCATGCAGAACAACGCGAGATTTATATCAAAATGTTAGAAGCAGTCACAGTCAAGCTGCAGTAGCCCAGTACAAACAGTATTGTGAGGCACTAAAAATGATTCTAGGGAGGCAAAGGGTACGTGGTACGCAAATAGGACAGGTAATTCACAGGATAAAATGCAAACCATATGTTCAGTTGTGAATGAAGTGTCTGGTCAGCTGCACAAGGTCGGAAATATAAAGTCAGTTTGTCGTAAAAATATTTCTGTTACTGGTGAGTCAGATATACGTACAGTATTTAACAATTATTTTATGAGCATTGCTGGTGAGTTAAATAAAAACTTCGTTTCCACAGGGAGCCATATAACTCTCTTGAAAAACGCCTTTCCGAGACTGATGTCTGAAATGCTACTCTGTGATACTGATATAGGAGAGATAGATTCAATAATTAAATCACAGAAGATAACTGTCATGGAGGGCCTAACAAAATATAATGTACTGTGCTTCACGTGTTAGCCCAGTACTTAGCCACATTTGTAATTTTTCCTTTAAGAATGATGAGTTTCCTTAACAATTAAAGTAGTCAGTAGTAAAGCCACTTTATAAAAAGGGAGAAATGGATAATGTAGACAATTTTAGACCTGTGACAGCTCGTTGAATCTGGTGTACTGCCGGTGGTCTGCGTTTTTCTAACCTCGGCGTCTTCATCAGGTGCTTCCTGTGGCGGAACGACAGGCTGACCGTGTCCCGTATTTATGTCTGGACGGTGTCTGGTGTTCCCTACGCCATCCGTTCCCGCTGAGATCGTTTCGGTCGGACGCCAGATGTTCCGTCCTCCGTCCGCGCCCGCTTCCGCTGTTTTCCCGGTGGCGGCCGTTTCATGGCGTACCCTGCTAGGTCCACGCCCGCCAGGTGCGTTCCTAGCACTGTCGACAGGCTGCGTTTGCTGTTGGTGACCGTTCCGACTTTCTCCAGCGCCCCTGTCATTCTCCTGGTCTTGTGTTTGCTTCCGTTGTTTTTGTAATAGGTCCAAAGCCGGGTTCCATGCCATGCTGAGTTGGTATCCAGCTTCTCGGTTTATCAAGTTCTCTGTAATCTTGATTTCGATCGATTCAGTGATGACGCTGTCCCAAAATTTGGGGGTCTGAGACAAGATCCTGGTTTTATTATAATTCATGGTGTGCTCAAGTTCCAACCAACATTCTGCTATTGCCGATTTAGGGGCTAGTCGCAGCCTGGTATGCGTTTGGTGCTCTTTACATCTTATATCAACGGTCCTGATGGTCTGACCAATGTAAGACATATCGCATTCACATGGTATATGGTAGATACCAGGTTTCCTCAATCCCAGATGATCCTTAAACTTCCAAGAAATGCCCTGATTTTGTTTGTTGGGCAGAACCTACTCTTGATATTGTTCTTTTTCAGTATTCTGCTGATCGTAGCAGATATAGATCATGCATACAGTAGAAAGGCTACCCTCCCGGTCGCTTCTCCTTGTTCTTCTCCCTCAGTATCAGGTCGTCTGGAGGGATGTAGCGCCGTACAGATGTTCCTTGTTGAGTATCCGTTGTCTGTGAACACTTGCCGTAGACGTTCTAACCCTGCTGCCAATCTGTCTGAGTTGGACAGTGTTTTGGCTCGGTGAACAATTGTTCTCAGCACCCCATTCTTCTTTACCGGATGATAGCAGCTGTCAGCCCGTAGGTATAAGTCGGTATGTGTAGGTTTTCTGTACACACTACGGCCTAATGTGCCGTCTGTCTTCCTTTTCACCAGGACATCCAGGAAAGACAGTTGACCATTATTTTCTAGTTCCCTTGTGAACTTAATGCTGGGGTGTTTCGAGTTAATGTAACCAACAAACTCGTGCAGTTTTTCCTGACCATATGGCCAGATGACAAACGTGTCATAAACGCACCTAAAGAAACAGGTCGGCTTGTAGACAGCGGTCGTAAGTGCCTCATCCTCGAATCTCTCCATGAACAGATTTGCCACTACCGGAGATAAGGTACTACCCATCGCCACTCCTTTAGTCTGTTTATAAAATTGGCCTCCACTAGAGAACGACCCCACCGATAGAGTGAACAGGAAAACCATAGTTCTGCTGAAGGAAACAGGCTGGCCTGAGAAAGTTGTTATGCACCATGTCTCATGTTGACGACATAGCAGCATGGTTCGCAATTTCTGTATCAATGTTAAACTTGGCGAGTACTGTATACATGTGGGCATACGGTGAACCTTGTTACCGTGCATACAAAACATGACACAAATACAGTTTTGTAATGTGGGAAATACACAGCAGCAGAGGGAAGGTTATAAAAACTATGTTACTTACACGAAACACTTTATAAATTCGCTAAGATTTAGTTACGACTGGCCATCTCTCTCTATGTAGATATGAGACACAAAGTATTCTCGAATTCGTAACATAACTTCGGATATTGAAAGATCTCACCAATACCTTTGACGATTATCACCCCAACAAACGAATCATATCCATAGCAGCACTGTGTCCTCTATTTAGATAGTGAGCTGCCCATTCATTGAACCTATTGGCTAAGCACCCCGAGCCAAACTATACATGGTCTCTCTCTATATGCACTTCGTAACTCTTTCTCTCTGTCTTTAACTACCCCCCCCCCCCCCCCCCGTCAGCAGCTCGTGGTCGTGCGGTAGCGTTCTCGCTTCCCACGCCCGGGTTCCAGGGTTCGATTCCCGGCGGGGTAACTGATTTTCAATTTTCACTGCCTCGTGATGACTGGGTGTTGTGTGATGTCCTTAGGTCAGTTAGGTTTAAGTAGTTCTAAATTCTAGGGGACTGATGACCTCAGATGTTAAGTCCCATAGTGCTCAGAACCATTTGAACTACCCCCCGCCCCTGAAACATTGTCTCCAGATTAATTATGTTTTAACTGACCAAAAGTAGTAAGATATTCGGCGTCTTGTGAAGGAACAGAACGAGCTCAATTCCATATAATCAATAAACTCTGGTATTTTGCTTTTGGAAAGAACATAACATCTGTTACAGACTTGTACAACCTACGATGCTAGAGACACAGACCGGTATTCTCAATTCAGTACCATAACTGCCATTCTGCGAAGACTTTACATACCAGCATGATAAATTAACGATCAAAATTTCATATAGAAGCGCATCATTAAAATGGAAAATTTCGTAAATATGAATTCTGTAACTTTCTTTTTTTTAAAGGTATAGTAAATTTAAATTATCACTATTTTCATTTGCCCATCAGATCGTAATTTCCTCTACACCAAACACATTGAACGCTGACAGCATAACACCTCACTGAATGAATAGGTAATAGAATATTTTTTGTAAGGTTTACTGCCTAATAGCTACTTTTGCTCTTTATTTATTAATCAGAAAGCACTGGCCATGGTATTCAAAGCTAAGAAGGAAACTGTATTGGCCTTATGTAAAAGAATTTAACGTTTATTATGTAATGGATATTATTTTTACTTTATTTAGAAGGAGAAAGTAGTCAAGCTTTGATTATTTAAATATGTTAAAATGTAAAATACTGTAGAATAAGCTGTAGCCAATTAGATGGACGGCTTCAGGAAAGGGAACTGGCTTAGTCAGTTGAGTGATGATATTCCGCGCGCGGGAAACGCTGCTGGGGACGGGCAGAGACACAGTGCTCGTGCAGACGCGAAAGCGGACGGTCGGTCTTTAGCCAGCTAGGAAGTACAAAAATGGTTCAAATATCTCTGAGCACTATGGGACTTAACTTCTGAGGTCATCACTCCCCTAGAACTTAGAACTACTTATTCCTAACTAACCTAAGGACATCACACACAACCATGCCCGAGGCAGGATTGGTACCTGCGATCGTAGCGTTCGCTCGGTTCCATACTGTAGTGCCTAGATCCTCTCGGCCACCCCGGCCGGCAACTAGGAAATGAAACGACTTAGATAATTTCGCGTTGTGTGGTATCGCGGGAATCTAAACGGTTATCAGCCGCGCTCCTGGTGTGAACTCTAACTTATTGCCTAGATAACTTGTATTTCGCGACGAGATTGTGAGCGATTGAACCGTGTCAAATGGATATGCGCTCGAGTGTGACAGTAACTCTAAGTGCGGCCACTTTCGCTATTAGTTTGCTTTCTGGATAAACATTATTCTAATCAAACCGTAACTATGTGCCCTACATCGTTTATGGGACGTTAATTTAGTTCCCGATATTATTATTACTGTTATTATATGTCGTATTAACTTTGTATTTTGCAGAAATTCCATCAGCCAGACAATTTAACCAAAGTGTGACAAGTATCTAATTTAGGGCGTGTAATGGGACATATGCGGTTCAACCCCTAGACGAGTTTGAGCCAAGACATTTCGACGAAGAGGAACCACATGCGAGCCCGAACATCTTTTGGGTGTTAATTCACACTATGATCTTCCATTAATATGCATACCTCATATAATTGCCACTTGTAGCCATACCACGTGTATTTGTTATTATTTTCTTAAATATTTTGTCAGGATGTGTACTACACAAAATGAACTTGGAGCTATCTCACTGTTTTTCTAATACGTCTAACCACTGCTACATGCACTTTGATGGGCTACTGTAGGTCGCTATGTAGGATTATGCATTACGAATAATTTTGTCTTGCCTTCTATGCTTAAGCCTTTATGTCTTGTTTATTTAGCATGTATGCTAATATTATATTCACAGACAGACTAATGCCACATTTCCTGTGACATATTAAAGAGAACTGATGTACTCACAGACAGACTGATGCCAGATTTCGTAACAATTAATATACTTACAGGCAGACTGTTGATACCCTTCCATAGTGTTGTACAGAATTGGCATGTCATAATGAACTGCACTATGGCTTTCTAAAGTTTCTGATTTTAATTAGGATATTGTATCTTTACTGTTCACTAGTCTCACATTTACTAAAAGTTGTCATGTAGCAATACAGACTATAGGCTGATTTATAACTTGCATTGAGATACTGCTACAATTAATAGGATGTGTTCCACTACCTTACCTGTATTATGGCTTCCCATCTTCCGTCATCCAGTTTACTCCTTCCCCTGATGGCACTGGAACTACTGGATATCATCATTCATACTTCAGTCATTGGGGCTATGGTCCGCTCCTGGTAGCTGAGTGGTCAGCGCGACAGAATGCCAATCTTAAGCGCCCGGGTTCGATTCCCGGCTGGGTCAGAGATTTTCCCCGCTCAGGGACTGGGTGATGCTTTGTCCTAATCATCATCATCATCTCATCCCCATCGAAGGGCAAGTCGCCGAAGTGGCGTCCAAACGAACGACTTGCACCCGGCGAACGGTCTACTCGACGGGAGGACCTTGTCACACGACATTGGGCTATGCACACTGTGGATGGACTGAATATCTTCACCTTCAAATGTAGTAATGATGATGATCATCACAATACTGATATATTGAGATTAAACAACTTTTGGTGTTGGTAAATATGGTGTCAGTAACCTGAGCCATGGGGCTGGATCAGCGATATTCCCGCCGCCGGTGTGGGTCATCTTTCCCGTGGTGTGCGCAGAGCGCGCGGTCGCGCCACCTACCGGGCCAGTCGGGAGCGACGCGTAAGCTCTAGCAAGTAGCGAGGATTTTTTTGCTTTGGGGCGCGTCGTTTGGGAAGTCTGGCGGACAGTGCAGGTGCCGTGCGAGTGAGCAGGAAGAGGACATCTAAAAGGGGTTGATTACCAGGTTGACGGCACGGTAGCAAATGTCGCCGGCGTGGAAACAGTCACGTTACTGGGAAGTCGTTGGTGTATTTCGCTTCCTCCATGTTTCCTGGCACCGTGATCTGCAGCGGCTGCCTTCATCGAGCAAGCAAGAGGGTAAGGGCATTGCTTATACTGTAAATTGTGGCCGGTATTGACTACTGGGTTCAGTGCGTTGACTTCATTTTTTTGGCCGGTCGTTGCGACTCCTACAGATACTGTCTTCGAATGTGTTAATTTCAACTTGCTCAGTACGCAAGGTTCTAGTGAGAGCTATACGTGATGTGATGATTCACATTTAGTAGGGCCTGGAGTGCTGGTACATTCTATTTGTAGATTGCTACTGTCGGTGTTAACCGCCATTGAAAACAGTTTCGCTGCTCCTTGTCTAAGTGCTGCCTGGATATTGTATATAGATCACACTACGGAGTTAAGCTGGCCGTGTATCTAGTGCGTTCAAAAATGGTTCAAATGGCCTTAGCACTATGGTACTTAACAACTGAGGTCATCAGTCCCCTAGAACTTAGAAATACTTAAACCTAACTAAAGTAAGGACATCACACACATCCATGCCCAAGGCAGGATTCGAACCTGTGACCGTAGCGGTCGCTCGGTTCCTGACTGTAGCGCATAGAACTGCTCGGCAAACTCGGCCGGCTCCTCACAATTTAGATGATACAGTGGCTGAAAGTTGAAAGAAAACTTGAGTTTGATTTCAAACACGCACCCGACTAAAACGATAATAGTTGGTGGTGACTTTAATTTTCCCTCGACATGTTGAATAAAATACATGTTTAATCCCGGAGGTATGCATAAAATATCATCCAAAATTGTGCTAAACGCATTCTCTGAAAAGTATTTCGAGCAGCTAATTCATGAGACCACGTGAATAGTAAACAGTTCTGAAAACACACTTGACCTCTTAGCAACAAGTATCCTGAGTTAATAACTAGCATCAAAACCGATACAGGGATTAGTGAACACAGGGTTTTCGTAGTGAGACTGAATATTTTAATCCCCATATCCTCGAAAAATAAGCGAAAAATATACGTATTCAAAAAAAGCAGATAAAAATTCACTTTACGCCTTCCTGAGGGACAATTTTCACTCATTCCTAATTAATAATTTAAGTGTAGACCAGATGTGGCTTAATTTCAAAGAAATACACTTTTCTCATGTCAGCACGTTGTAGGCGTCGCCACTGTCGCCAACTGTGTGTGAATGCTCTGAGAAGCTAATCATTTGCATATCACAGCATCTTCTATCTCTCGGTTAAATTTCGCGTCAGTAGCACGTCATCTTCATGGTGTAGCAATTTGAATGGCCAGTAGTGTAGTATAGGCAGCAATTGAGAGTTATATAACAAATAAATTAACATACGACGAAGGTGATCATCCTTGGTACACGTAACGAGTTAGATCACTGTTGCAGAAACAACGATACAAACATTCCAAATTTAAACAGACGCAAAATCCGCAAGATTTTTTATCCTTTACAGAACCTCGAAATTTAGCGCAGAGTTCTATTCGAGACGGCGATTACAGTTTCCACAACGAAACTTTGTCTCACAACCTCGCAGAAAATCCAAAGTGAATCTGGTCGTATGTGAATTACGTTAGCGACAAAAAACAATCAATACCTTATCTGCTCGATGGCAATGGAGATACTATCGAAGTCAGTGCTGCCAATGCAAAGTTACTAAACACAGCCTTCCGAAATGCCTTCACGAAAGATGTCGAATTAAATATTCCAGAATTCGATGTGAGAACAGCTGCCAACATGAGTAACGTATAAATTACCTCAGGGTAGTGAAGTAACTCAATTCGCTTTGTAAGGTGACAGGCAAATCCAACACCTTCCATGAAAACCCTGACATGATAAGCAAATCCAGTAGTATGTCACATAGCTCCGAATAAATCGTGACATTAAATTAACCAAAGTAATATGAGCAACGAGTGAGCAAATGGAATACCACAGACTAACACAAGAATGCCTAAATGCATGTCATACCTTCCCACCATGAGACAGACGCAGTTCCGAGGGGAGAAACGAGAACAGAACCGTGGTAAGCTAGAAGGGACGGACTGGACACCCACGTCGCCAGCTAACCACTAGGGCCACACCACCCGCAAGTTTTAGCGTGAAAGTTTTTCGCGTCTCTGTTAGGTCAAGGACCACCTCCCCCCCCCCCCCCCCCCCCAGCCCAGGTTAAAAGCTACAGCTCTCCAGAAAAACAGTATAGATCTTACGATAACACAAAAAAGGCTACACCACCCGCAAGTTTTAGCGTGAGACTTTTTCGCGTCTCTGTTACGTTAGGACAACCCCCAGCGCAGGTTAAAAGATAGAGCCCTCCAGAAGAACAGTATAGATCTTACGAT
This sequence comes from Schistocerca gregaria, assembly GCF_023897955.1. NCBI lineage: Eukaryota > Metazoa > Arthropoda > Insecta > Orthoptera > Acrididae > Schistocerca > Schistocerca gregaria. The sequence goes on from NC_064931.1 coordinate 349,135,288, forward strand.
AACGCTAATAGGACTACACCAGCTGCAGGTTTTAGCGTGAGACTTTTTCGCGTCTCTGTTACGTTGCAAACTTTAAAAACATTTCCCCACCACGAAGAGTAAAACGTTTCTCATTCGATAGACAGAATGTTTGTAGGCGGAGCTTAAGATTATTGAGATCCTGATTGATCAGATGAAAACACAGCCAGATAGTTGTTTGTAAACCAACTTCGGTAAATGGTGGTAAGGAGAAGTTAGGAGAAGAGTTAGTTCCGAGATGGCGAGCTGGATGGCTGCTGCACCGGCCGCTGCCGCCCTGACGCTGCCTAAACATCGACAAGGTAATGAACGCACGCGATGCCGCATTTTTGAGCGCATAAGGCTTCACTCAGAACTGCAGAAGTCTCATCTGTTACACCCCCATTTTGCGTAATACTAGTGTCGATCGTAAATTAAAGCTCATGGTGTTCACATTTGCCACTTGAGGAAAAATCTGAAACGCGGTGATTTCTCTGTTATATAATTATTGAGAAGCCACATCAGTCACTGTAATTTACGTCAAGTTAGATAAGTAATTAAAGATAATTGAGGGTCACTGTAGACCATTTTGATAGTTTTCTCTTTTGTGAAACTTAATTTAAACCTAGATTAAAGATGTGATATGGCATAGGTCATCCTTCGATCCATTGTAGAACTTGGAAACCCATTCAGGGAATATTCGTTCACGTTTTTGTTGAACGCAGTTGGTTTTTACCATCCTTTATTAAAACACTTCCTTTTATCAACAGTGCAATTTATAAACAATGTTTTGTGAGTAGAATAAAATTTCCAATGGCCAAATTAACTGCTTTTTTGACGTTATTTTACCAGCTAACGAAAAATAGGAAAGCCTTGAGCCCCTTCCACTAAATTTAGTTAGTATTAAGATTCTTTTACAGGGAGTGCAGTGGAGCTGACGCTGAGATAATTTAGTTTTTGTTTATATCATCGCTAGTCTCACTGACTTCTTCTGAATTCTACATTTCATGTGTGGTCTGGCGTCTCCTTACCAGCAACGGGTCCCAGGTTCAAACTAGTCAATTCCCTAGAAAAACACGCTCAGAGTGTCGTTGCGCGAAAGTAGTAGGGAGACATGATATAGAACAAACACACACCACCATGAATGTTTAGAACTTAATAAAAGCAAGACTTCTTGTCCAGACTGTATACCAATTAGGTTACTTTCGGAGTAGCTCCATACTTAACAGTCACATACAACCGTTCGCTCGACGAAAGATCCGTACCCAAACACTGGAAAGTGTCACAGGTCACACCAATATTCAAGAGAGACATTAAAAGTAATCCACGTAATTACAGCCCCGTATCGTTAACATCGATATGCAGCAGGATTTTAGAACATATATTGTGTTCGAACATTATGAATTACCTCGAAGGAAACGGTCTATATACACACAGTCAACATGGGTTTAGAAAACATCGTTCCTGTGAAACACAACTAGCTCTTTATTCACGCCGGCCGCGGTGGTCTAGCGGTTCTAGGCGCTCAGTCCGGAACCGCGCGACTGCTACGGTCGCAGGTTCGAATCCTGCCTCGGGCATGGATATGTGTGATGTCCTTAGGTTAGTTAGGTTTAATTAGTTCTAAGTTCTAGGGGACTGATGACCACAGCAGTTAAGTCCCATAGTGCTCAGAGCCATTTGAGCTATTTTTTTCTTTATTCACATGAAGTGCTGAGTGCTATTGACAAGAGATTTCAGATCTATTCCGTATTTCCGGATTTCCGTAAGGCTTTTGACACTGTACCACACAAGCGGCTCGTAGAGAAATTGCGTGCTTATGGAATATCGTCTCAGTTATGTAATTGGATTCGCGATTTCCTGTCAGAGAGGTCACAGTTCGTAGTAATTGACGGAAAGTGATCGAGTAAAACAGAAGCTACTTCTGGCATTCCCCACGGTAGTGTTGCAGGCCCTTCGCTGTTCCTTATCTATATAAACGATTTGGGAGACAATCTGAGCAGCCGTCTTCGGATGTTTGCGGATGACGCTGTCGTTTATCGAGAAGTGTGAGGTCATCCAAATGAGTGCTAAAAGGAACTCGATGAACTTCGGTTACACGATAAATCAGCCTAATCTAAAAGCCGTTAATTCAACTACATACTTAGGTATTACAATTACGAACGACTATAGCGAAATATGGGAGAGAGTGTCACAGAAATGATATAGCATTTGGGCTTAAAATCATTAAAAGAAAGGCGTTTTTCGTTGTGACGGAATCTTCTCACGAAATTACTATCACCAGCTTTCTCCTCCGAATGCGAAAATATTTTGTTGACACCGACCTACACAGGGAGGAGCGATCACCACCATAATATAAGGGAAATCGGAGCTCGTACGTAGAGATATATGTGTTCATTCTTTCCGCACGCTATACTAGATTGGAATAATAGGGAATTGCGAAGGTGATTCGATGACCCCTCTGCCAGGCACTTAAATGTGATGTGCAGAGTATCCATGCAGATGCAGATGTAGATGTAGGTTAGAAGACAGGTCGCGGGTTATGTTTGCCCCTAAGCCAACTACCTTCAGTGTACTTGAGACTTTGATTTATCAGACCGAAGGGCTCCATTTTGCTGATAGCAAGAGAGCCAGGGTGCGAGAGGCGGATCCTGTAACTACCTGGGTGCAACCTGATCGTATTGAAGGAAAGATAAATGATGTTGGGGATAGGAGCTGTTTTAGTTGTGTTTCGAGCATTTGGTGCGTGCTTGTCTGTAGAGACCGAAACCGCACCCGGGTAGCTGACAGTTAAGGAAAAGGGACACCATTAGTCAGGAGCGTCCGATGAAGCGATGTAATGGCATAAGAACAGTTGGTAGCCAGTCTCTGGCGCTTGTGTGCGGCACCTTGGACTATGAACCACACTGTGTGTTAGTAGATTCTGGCAGTAGTGTTTCCTTATTAGATCATCAATGGTATCAGACGTATTCAAGCTACCTCCATTGCAACCGACCTCAGAGGGACGTTCTGCGGTTAATGCGCAAAGGTTGCGCCTCATCGGCTGCCCCCGGGGATTTAAATCGATACAGAGGTTTTCGTGGCTGATTCATTTGTTAGTGGCGGAAGACCTGTCCGTTAATTTGTTACTAGGCTGCAATTCGATGCAAAGGATGGGTTTGGTGTTACACTAAGCGAGTATGATGTTTCAGTTTGGGTTCGCATCTACGAAGAAGTTTAGTTTGTGTTCATGCCAGGGGCAAACCGAGGTAAACAATATTTCTGTTGAGGAGTCTGAGTTTGGGCTCACTTATTTGCCAGGTAGTCAGGCAGAGGAATTATTGGCGCTTCTGGGTCGTTTTCCTGATGTGCTGACTAATAAGTTCGGTGTGACGGATAAAATTCGTTGCCATATCCGCTTGACCAATGATGATGTGCGAATTTGACAACCACCGTACAGACTGTCACCACCGAAGATGGAGGCGTTGCGCCAGTTAGTTGATAAGATGTTGGAGGAAGGAGTCATCAGGAAGTCGACTTCTCCTTATGATTCTCCGATGTTTTTGGTGCCTAAGGCATAGGCTGGGTATCGCTCGGTAGTTGACTATAGACGATTAAACCAGAAGGTTGTTTTGGAGTCGGTGCCGTTCCCCGACTTGCACCATTGTTTTACCTGGTTTGCGGGGGCAAATGTCTTTACTCTCCTGGGCCTCAACCAGGCGTATTACCAGATTCTGTTATCCGAAGAGTCTAAACCAGTCACTGTGTTTAGCACGGACTGGAGCCTTTGAGTTTAATCGGGTGCCATTCGGGTTGTCCACGTGCCTGGCAGTTCTGTCTCGGCTTCGAGATAATATCTTGGGGGATGTCAGGTGCAAGTTTGTGTATAATTACCTTGACTATGTGGTAGTGTGTAGTCCTACGTTTGAGGAACACCTTCAACATTTGGAGCAAGTCTTACACCGCTTTCGATAATCTGGGCTGACAGTCAAGCCTTGTAAGATGAGTTTGGCACGGAAGGAGATTTCGTTTTTGACTCAATTGGTCTCAGCAGAGGGCGTGAGGATTGACCAAGGGAGAACGAGGGATCTACATATGTTTCCACCTCCTAAGAGTAAGAAAGGAGTTGCCCGATTTATGGGGATAGCTAATTTCTTCCATAAATCTGTGCCCCGCTTTGCGCAATTAGCTGGTCCACTACAACAACTTCGGAAGAAGATCATGGATTTTCAGTGGGGCGAATTCCAGGCATCTGCATTTGATGCTATTAAGGAGGCCTTAGCCAATCCACGCGTGTTGGCTGTACCAGATTTTGGTAAGCGTTTTATTATTCAGACTGACGTGTCTAATTCTGGTGTGGCAGCAGTGCTGCTCCAGGAGGAGGAAGCTGATAGCATACGCAGACGGGACACTCTCGCCTGCCGAGTTAAAATATTATGCGTACGAATAGGAAGCGTTAGCAGTACTCTTCGCTTTAGAAAGGTTTCGTTTCTACCTAGAATATAGACATTTCGAATTGGAGACCTACAACCAGGCATTAAGCTGGGTACTGGCCCGCCCCAGGAAAACCGGACCTATCGCCCGGAGGGCAGTCCGTATATTTGCCTTCAGATTCAGGGTTAAGCATATAAGGGAAACGGAAAATTCTATAGCGGACGCGCTGAGTCGGATTTTTGAGGAGGGACAGGAAAGGGACTAGGATACTACTGGAGTAGGGAATGTAAGTTTGGCTATTGGTGTTCTAACTGAAGTTCCGGAGTTGTTTGGCAGTTTGAGAGAAAAGAAAGACATGGCTTCTACCTTGAGTCTCATAAAACAGCAGCTCCTAGAAGGGAAGCATGTGCCGTGCTGTAGCATAGAAAAAGGCATCGTATGCTACCAAACTAAGAGTGACGGATGGGTTAAGATTTGTCTGCCGAGTGAACTAGTCCCGGTGATTTTACATTATTTCCATAATTATGTGGTCGGATGGTCGGAGTCCACTTGGGAGTCGCCATGACTATTGCTAAGATTCAGGAAGATCTAACCTTGGCGACATTGTATAAGGACATTCGTAGATTAGTAGAGCAATGCCACGCTTGTAAGGAGTTGCTGCACTCTACCAGGGAGAATGCACCAATGGACAAGGTGTTCATTGATTACATCGGATCATTACCGAGAACGCGGAATGGCAATAGATATATATTGGTAGTGGTGGATGCGTTTACACGTTTTGTATGGCACATTCCTATTAGTGAAATAACAGTGGGTTTAATCAGTCGCCATCTGACTAACATCTGATCGATCTTTTGTCCACCAAAGTCGCATGTTAGTGATAACGCCCCTTCTTTCGTGTCGCGGCAGTTTAGGAGATTTTGTTTCGACAGTGCTACACATCATGTCACTACTATTCCCTACTACCCGCAAGCTTCATTTGCGGAGAGAGTGAATAGCAATCTTAAGGCCGCTGTCATAGCCTTCCACTAGAAGTCTCTGCAAAGATGGGAGACGATCCCTTGGTTGAACGTAGCCTTCAACTCCGCCCGCCACTGAGCGAGGCTGCCACTCTCTATCTGGTGCTTAGATATCCTGTTTACTCCCCACTCGCCAATTTGTGGTCCATCAATGATTTACTGCCTAAGGAGGTGACCAGCGACCTCATTCAGCAGAACAGGAAACGTGCCAGGAAAAATATCGACCTTGCACACCGGAAAGTAGCGCAGCGGTACAATGACGGGCGCCGTCCATTTAAGGTCCAGCCAGGGGCATCAGTTTTCATCCGTAATTTTGCGGCAGGGGGCACGGGAAAGACAAAATATCGAGCAAGTTATAACCACGTTTCGTGGGACCCTGCCAGGTGTTACGCGTCTTGAACCCAGTCAGTTTACTGGTTCGGAATAGTCGGACGGCGAAAACCTGACGAGTCCACATTTCTCAGGTCAACGGAGGCAGCTAGCTCCTGTGTCTTGTCTTGGGCGAATGGGGGATGGTTTTCGGTTCTCTGAGGGGGAGGATGAGCAGTGTGGCTCGATCAGCGATATTCCCCCCGCCGGTATGGGTCATCTTTCTGGGGGGGTGCGCAGAGCGCGTGGTGGCGCCACCTACCGGGGCGATCGGGGAGCGAAGGGTAAGCTTTAGCAAGAAGCGAGGATTTTTTGCTTTGGGACGCCCAGCAGTAACGTCGTTTGGAAAGTCTGGCGGACAGCGCAGGTGCCATGGTGGCAGCAGGAAGACGACATCTGAAAGGGGCTGATTACCCTGTTGACGGCACAGTAGCAAATGTCGCCGGCGTGGAAGCAGTCACGTTACTAGGGAGCCGTTGGTGTATTTCGCTTATTGGCACAGGGAACTGCAACGGTTGGCTTCGTCAAACTAGCAAGAGGGTAAAGGTTTTGCTTGTGCTGTAAATTGTGGCTGGAATTGACTACTGGGTTCAGTGCTGTTGACTTCATTTTTTTGGCTGGTCGTTGCGACTCCAACAGAGTCTGTCCTCGAACGTGTTAATTTCAGCTTGCTTAGTACGCAAGGTTCTAGTGAGAGCTGTATGTGATGTGATGATTATCAATTACTAGGGCCTGGAGTGCTGATAAATTCTGTTTGTACATCGCCACTGTTAGTGTTAACCGCCATTGAAAACAGTTTGGCTGATCCTTGTCTAAGTTATTGTATTAATATCACACGACGGGGTTAAGCTGGTCATGTATCTAGTTCGCACGTGGCCTAATGTATAATTGGCCTTACGCACATAAGATAGTAGATTTGTACTGCTTATATGATGTTCATTAATAGGTTGATTAATTCTACAGATGATGTGCTGTAATGAATTATTGTGTTTCTGGTTACTTAAGGCAGACGTCAGTCTGTTGTAGGTACCCACTAGTTCTGGGATTTTTCGTGCCTACTCGTGACCGTTGCTCCTTCCGTTTGGGGGTCCATACTGAGCCTGTATTGGAAACAGCTGAGTGGGTGGGTGTACGCTTCCGGCCATAGTTTGTTGAATTCCACGAGGTTCATTGGTCACATGAAATTTTATATTTTATATCGTACATTGTAGGTTGCTTTCCAATTAAGTAACATGGTTTGTGCCATGTTATCTGATTTGTTGTTGCCTGTACTCTGAATTACTTTTGTAATACCAATCACTGTAGTAACGAAAGACTAAATTTGCTCGTTAAATTTTAGTGAATTGTTCTTCAGGTTGATCATAGTTTCTGAGTAAGTAATTTTTAACTCATTTCACTAAATGTGTAATAGACCATAAGTTCCGTGGGTTTCGAATGTTTTAATTTTGAAGTAACTTGCTCTCACCTAAATGTTAATTTTAAAAATGTGTTAATGGTTTTATGTGCTATTTGTTATGTTTAAATGTGGCAAATAATTGTTCAGTGCAACTGTCGATGGTGATTACCTGATGTGTCATTTGGTCGAGTCCTACCACCCCACAGACCATAGTGCTTAGCTTGTGTCGTTGTGTAAAAGTTGAATTTCATGCTGTGCTGACACATGGGTACCAACTGTACCTTTGTACTGGAATGAGACTGTGATGATGTGTTTAGTGGTTCTTGAAAACTGGACCAACCTACTGCGGCTAATACTCAGATGTCAAACTACAAAGAAGTGGACTTCATCACGCGACCACTTCTACATGGTTACAAGCTTCAGCCATGCACCAACCTTTCCGGCGGGGCCAGGGATTTTCTCTGCCTCGTGATGACTGAGTGTTGTGTGATGTCCTTAGTTTAGTTAGGTTTAAGTAGTTCTAAGTTCTAGGGGACTGATCACCATAGATGTTAAGTCCCATAGTGCTCAGAGCCATTTCAACCAACCTTTCCTTAACCATTTTCTCATTATTTTCTTCACAACTAGTGATATACTTTACTCTTACTTTCACTAACGTTGTGCATCTTCTAGCAATATGAATTTAGAACGTTTTGTATATGACATGACCAAATTTTAAATATACGACTTATGCACAAGAGCACCAGTTTGCTCAAAAGTTCAATGATTTATACCTTTATACTTGCCCACATGGTGACATCTGTTTCTATGGTCTTTAGGGTTATATTGTAGGGATTATGTAATACCTATTATTCATATTGTAAATAATTATGTAAAAGTTTGCCCTACGTTTGGTGTGCAGTGCACATCCAAACCGCATGGCAAATTTGGTAAACCCTCCGGAGGGTTGTGATAGGAGTCTATTGGGGTACACTTATATGTGGCACCCGGATATTGTAATGATACTAATGTAAACTAAAATGGAACTGTTATAGTGTAAACGATGTATGTTTTTGATGGACTCTATAAAGGGGATCACTGGCTTCGCACGACCACAGACCCAAAGATACTGCTTCTGGTCTGAGATTGTATTGTAGGAATAAAAGAGCGCTTGGTGCACAGCAGTGGGTGTGTATCAGTCTGTGAGTGAAAGATGATGTAATAGGCTTTTTTGTGTTATTCTCTGTAAAGCCACCAATTGTTAGATTGTAATGTAGAGATTTTCTTATGAAAATATTCTGTGTTACACCGCACGGAAAATAGATAGTTAAAAATGATGAGTCATTTTATAATGGAATGTAAAGTGAAATGATTAAAATGTAAATTTAATTTTGACAATAAAGGATTAATGGACTGATATTAAAAAGGCGCTTTACGAGCACATGTGTTATTGGAAATATAAATGTGAAAGCAGAAGTGTTCTCGTAGTTAAGGTCAAGCACTTAATTTTTTATTACTTTCCTTTTGACAGCCCGGTAGTGCAAATGAGTTGACTGATAACTAGTAACAGTGAGTTCTATGTTGAATAAGCCCAGAATGTACGTAAACAGGTTTGATGTATAGACTAGGTAGATATTTCCCCTTTGTAACGTTTCTTTATTTTGTTAACGCAGGTATACGTAATTTGAAGGTTTGTATTTATGATTTTTAGTGATGTTAGATAATACTTGATGTACAAATCTCTATCGTTTGTGACTGTGTCAGGAAAGAAAGGTTTTTATTTAAGAGAGATGATGTAATTTTTCTGAGTAATGTAATTTCTATTCTCAAATACTTTGAAAAGCCAAATTTAACTTCAAATACAATTTCACTATTCAAAAAGTCAACGTTAGTAATACATCTTAATCACTACCGCTTCCCTGTCCAGGTCATATGTTTTTAGAAGACATTGAATTTTTCTTAAATGTTTTCATTTAAAAAGAATTCCATTTAAAAATAACTCCATGAATATTTCAAAATATTATGGCCAGCATTGTACATCGCTGAGTCGGTATCTAGTATATTTTATTCTTCTTCATGAGAGAGCAGAATACTACACGATCCACCGTTGCTGCTTTAGAGGTAAGACTATTTATTTATTTGTTACGTGCACAGGGACCAAAGTTATCTGATTAGAACAGGGGCAGAGGATTCAGTACTTAAGTGACTGAGTGATTGTATTTCTTTATTGGTATTGGGAGTTGCACTTCTCAGTGAGTTTTGCTAACAAAAACACAGAGAAAGCACATCAATTGTAGTTTCAACACGCTACATGATAACTGCAGTTTTGTATGCATTACAAGTTCAGGAATTCATTTAAGTATTTCAATAATTTTTAAAGAACATTACACTTTTATGAAGTACCTTACAACCTGACGAGCGAATACGTAGAAGAAATGTAGCGTATGTCATACTGTTGTAGACACTTTTAAAAACAAATAACGATAGTTTGCCGATGTGAAAACATGTGCACGATCCGATTTCTTCTGTCTTCGAAAATAACACATATACGAGGGAGAAATCAACACTTTGTGTGAGATTCGAGGTCTGTGGACAACAACTTCCCTGCCTCAGTGGATTTTTTAAACTAAGGTGAGTCTATGTTAAGGGTGGAATTTCAGTTAGAATCATACGTCTAAGCCACACCTGATTGTCTTTGAGAGCACTGCAGGGGCGTTCACGGGACTTGGTCGACAGGAAGCGCGACTTAGCCTGTGACAACTGGTTAGTTACAAAGACTGCTCTGACGTATGAGCTTGAGAACAAGTCCAGTTGCGGCGAACTCTGGGTGGCTGAATGGTGAAGTAATCAGTATGATTGTTGAGTGGCCACAACAGTGGACGAGTGTGTTACATTAGAACATTCAGTATGATGAGTGCATTTGACGATTTATTACCCTCATCTAAATTAACCTGTTGAGTCATTGGCGGTAACAGTGGCAGTCTCTCCAGCCATGGATGGAGATGTGCGTGCAACTGCCAGCATGTTTGATGCACGTATGGGCATCTCCCGAGAGGCGTGGACGCAGCTCCCCAGCAGTCAGTAGGTGGCGCACGCTCTGCTATCAAGAGTGGGTGCATTAGGAAGAGTTTTTTTGCCAGATATGTTTAGTGAAAACGTTATGATTAAGGAGGGTGCTTGTGTCCTCAACTGTTGGTGCATATAAGACCTCGGTTATATTTAGCACTATGATCTGTTTGTGGTGAAAATTTAATTACGTGATTTGTAAAATGTTTGTGTGTCATTTTCAGACGCTGAAAACACGTTATATTATCAAGAAGAATCATTGTAAGGTGGTGTTGAATGTTTTAAGTGATCTTATTGACTTCTGTAAACTGTTAAAAAATTAATTTGCTAGGGTAATGCAAATGGACTGTTTCTCGCCGTTTTTGATATCACAACTGTATCAGCTCTCGCTTTGTCGCCAGCGTTAGCCAAAACGAACACAATATTCTGAGAAGGGATGAAAACCTCCGTCTGCATGTTTCTACACGTTGTTTCATGCGTGTGTTAACACAAACACAAAGTGATCATATGACAGAGACAGGAAGCGGGACTGGAAGTTCTCGATAAGAGGATTTTCACCACCTAATGCTTTGTCTGGAGGCATACAGAATAAAATCTGGAAACAACTGGAAATTGGTAAATATAGAAATGGTGTGGGAAATGTGAAACATCCCCTTAGAGAAATTAATGAATGACTGTGCTGGTAAACCTCTTACATTATTTGATTTTCAAACAGCTGAGCGTAACTGAACGTACTCAGACATTTCGCTCTTTACCTATTCTGATCAACACTAAACTGACACAATATTCTTAGCTCAACGCATTCTAACTTTCAATAATTCCTATAGATTTCACAAATCACTTACCTCACAAAAATCTTCGTTACTCGAACTACTGCAATACAGCGAGCACCAATACGACTTTGCGTTTTACAGAGTGCAAGGTTTTACATTTCGGAACATCTAAGGCAAGTTTATAATCTGAGAGCCGATCTTAAGGCGTGTCAGTGTCTGACGAAATACATGTACTGCCTTTTACACACAGGATTTCATTACAGATAACTATATCATTTGCAAACAATCTAAGGCTACTATTAATACGGTCGCCAGGCTCCCTATATGGACAGGGAAGCATTATCTATCTTCCACAGTTGTTCTATAGCCCATGCACTGCATGTGTGTCAACTGAAGTTGACGTTGTGATGATTTCAATCGTATTTTTGTTTCTCAACCACGCGGTCCTTAAAAAATTACATGATTTGTAGTAGATAGTGTTTGCACATAAACCCGTGGAGACAGAAAAAAACTTGATTCAGTTCTTTACCAGTTCCATCTAGTTTCGATTGATCCTCCGTTAGTAGCTGGTAAAGACCTCATTGAACAGTGTACAGAAAAAATATTTCTGCTACAGATGGATTCCATTGGTACAACGTTAAGAACATCTTGTACAAAGCAAATGCAGAATTATTTGTTTTACTCTACTTCCAAAAGTAAACTTCCTTCTGCTTTGTATTAATACCGTTGCTGAGCTAACGATCAGTCATTTCGGTTAAAACATTTTGCCTTTAGATTAGAGCGCCGATTGTTATTTGGCATTGTGTTTTCTCTTTTATTTTCAACATCAAACGCTTCAGAAATTTGAAATAACTTCTACCAATACTTTTTCCTCGCATTTAACATCTCGACAATGTAGTCACATTTAGGCCCTGTTCATCTTTTTCAGACCAGTAATTTTGTTTCGTACCGCTGTGTGATTCAACTTTAATTTCTGTTACATGTTTCTGCAGAGTATTTTATGTATGTGAAATATTCGGATAAAAAGCGTTTTGTTTCGCGGACGTTGCCATTATATTTATATGAAACTCAGTGGCGGTAAAATTATTCATTTTCAGAACGCCCACCCTCACCGTGTTCTCTTGAGCGTTTTAAGAGAGTGCAACAACAGAGTACCAAAAACAGTTTTAAAACATTTTAAAACTGTAAAACATCATCACATTATAAGGAACAGTGAAATTAAAACGAGGCGGATGGGGAAAAAATAAGCAAATAATTTATTCTTCAAAAAGTAGTCACCATAGCTGTTAGTAATTTTATCCCACTGTGAGTGAACACGGTCAATGGCTTCATGAGAAAATGTTTGCAGTTACTTACGGAACCACGATAGCACCTAGCCATGCACCTGTTCGTCCGAAGCACATCGAATTCCGCAAATATCTTTCCTCAGGGCTCCAATCACAAAGGGAGAGATCGATACTGTGTGAACGATGCGTAAGTGCTTCCTAACAAAACTCCTGCAGCGTGGTCGAAATGACACTCCGAGAAGTTCATGATGACCTTTTCCTTTGGCTGCAAGGGCCCACAGTTAATGTCCTTAACTATTTGGAACACGGGGCCACAATTAACAAACTGAGGCACGTGGACACTTGGCAAAGACTGAAGCGCACAGTCCAAACGCCCAGAAATACTGACGAACGGCGTCAATCTGTTGCAGGAAGTGTCTGCCCACATGTTGGTAAGATTGTTTCGACTACGCTGCAGAAGGTTTTCTGAGGAGTTCATACACATCCTCCACATGTTCGCCATCTCTCCCCATGCAATATCCATTTTTAAGCCCTAAAAAGTGATGTTCGTGGCCGTCGATAGAAGCGCACGCCTTGATATAAACATTTTTTCCATGAAGGCGCTAACCGTCTTGTCTCATAATGGGATAAAATTGTTAACAGTTGTGTCGATCAGTTTTGAAATAATAGCTGTTTACTTACTTTATCCCCATCCGTCTCTTTTTAATTTGACTGTCCCTTATATTAATGAAGCCTTAGATGAAATAAACACAAAATTCAGTTTCCGACCAGAGAATTAGAAGGCTTATATAGATAGTTGAATCGTTTTAAACTGAAGAAACTGTGCCTCAGTTTGGTTACATGGTTCATTCTGAGGAGGGAACCGAACTGAGCGGACATCGATAGCATCGGATTAGCGAAGGACGGGGAAGGATGTCGGCCGTGCCCTTTAACAGGAACCATCCCGGCATTTACCTGAAGCGGTTTAGGGAAATCACGGAAAGAATAAATCAGGGGCTCCGGAAGCGGGTTTGAACCTTCGTCCTCCTGATGCAAGTCAAGTGTGTTAACCACTGCGCGACCTCGTTCAGTGTCGCGTTTTTTGGAAAACTCTGTAGGTAGCACTTATCTTTCCTTATTATAGATTCGTTTTCTGTATCAAAAACATTTCGCTCTACTTCTATCATGGCCACAACAACAAAAGTTTGGGTACATGTGTCTTGATGCTCAGTTAACGTATGTAAATTAGAGTGTATATTTCGAAAGAGAGCAAGGGAAGAAGAGATAGTCTTGCTAGTGGATGAATGTCTCTATTTCATAGGAGCTGTTCAAACACACAGATACGAGGGCACCCAGCTGGTAGCAATATCCTTTCGTAAATAATACATTCAATCATTCTGTAAAATTGAGTGTGGAAATATATATTTGTAATCCGGTGAGGATATTCTGTGTGACGCAGAGTCATGTCTCCGAGCTCGTCCTCTGTTAATGTTAAACGTACAGAAGTATTGAGAAACGGGATAAACAGTAGTGCTGGAGAGGGAAGAGGGCATAAACTAATTGTGGTTTAAAACATTTTCGTATCGTTTAATTTTCCACATGACTTGCACATTTAATGAGGTATAATTACTTTGATCACACTTGATCGTTTCCAGATCTGTGCAAGTGTGTAAGCAGCCTATCGTGCTAGTACAGCTGTTACACATTAGAATGCTGTATTCAGCTGTGTAGTGCCTGCATAGACATGACTGGTTGCTGACGCAGCTACAATTTACGGTATAACTAGTTCCTATCATCCTCAGACATACGTTGAAATGCGCCCATTACAGGGATTATTGCAGCGAGCGCGACGTGCTGGACTTCGGCAGTGGAGAGTGTTACCTACCTGCCACACTGAAGCGCGCAACACACAAATGGTTAGCAAACTGGTGTCTTACATTTCCTTAACATAGCAAACTGCTAATCACAGTAGTTGAAAATATTCTGTGATTCAAAATGACAGCAATTCTCCTCAATGCTTTGTCACGTAAATCGATTAAATTTCTTATCACACGTATACTGTATCATGTTGGTGCTCCTGCTTTGAAATGGAACGCCGCCACAGTCAGTGCACAATTTAGCTACGAAGAAGAACACGGTCACATTTCTTATTTGTGATTCGCTTGATCTAATTTGTTATAGAACTAAAGAACAGAGAATTCAAACTTGTTCTTTTAATTCACGAGATTATTTTCTTCGAACTATCATAATTATATAAATATTTTCTAAGAATGAATCCATGTACAATTATTTATTTGATGTTCCCATAAGAAAATATCTGTCTCAGGAAAAAATTTAACAAATCAAATTACAACATGGAATGCACGTCATTGTACTCAAAATACAACAAATGACTGCTTCAACAGAAGATTCCTATGGATTCGCGACTGGCTTTCCAAAAGCTGTACAGCTGTAATATGATTGACCAAAATCCAAACAAGTAAAGACACCGAAGAAAAGCAACGCAAGTTGCAAGTTAACCTGGCAATGATGTTGGTACACTGTATATACTGTGTCACCAGTAACTGATTCAAACATTCACGCATATGTTGATGATCCTTCTTATTAACTGTAACTATAGGGACAATTAGGATTATGGAACTTAGCCACACTGAGTGAAACAAAACATTGGATCACGTATTTCCAACCCCTGAGAGGAAATGCAGTTTCTTGACGTCAGATATACTCAAGGAACCTGTTGTCGCTCTGCTGTAACTTCCAAGACTTCTACAGTCGTACTCACTACGGAAATTGGTGACCTTCAACGTTGCCACAGTGAAGAAAAATTCAGGAATCTTACTCTAGACGCCACTAACTATTTCTCCCAAATACAGTTAAGGACATTAAGCTGTCCATTTTACTTACGTTCGGAACGTAATTGCGTAAGCAACCCTGCACGTTTCTATAGTTAATACACATCAGAATATCGTATTCTGGTTTGTAGTTCCTGTATAGACACAGCTGGTTACTTAAGTAAATGCATAATTATGAGGATGATCAAGATTGACGGAAATTAGTCATAGCGTAATAAATATGCAAATGAGATGGAAAATTTGATGCCATTATTCTTTAAAATATCAAAACAATTACTGAATTATCTCACGGCGGATACTTCGACTGTAACGTCTTATTGAAGAACAATGTCGACGTCTTCGTAATGTGATTTACGGAAGACGTTGCGGACTGTGATGATGTCGGTTTAATATGAAACTTTGCAGTGAAACGTAAAGTGAAGTCAAAAGGTGTTAATATTTTGACATGAAACGTAAGCGTATGCTGCGTGAGCTGCTATCTTCCTACAATTGTTTTATGCAGCTCCCTTTTCCTGTGGATGCAGTTTAATAATTCGGAGCTAATCCGTTTCTCTAGATAACACAAGTTTTAGATTTTCGTAACCCAAATATGATTGCTTTCTCATCTTCAGTTGTTTCACCTTATAACCAATACGACATTTGCAGGTGAATTGTATGCTTATGATTACCTTCGGAAGGACAATTTTCATATTTTAAACACTGTTATACATGTTATACGCTATTTGAAGTTTTGTAAATTTTAGTATAAAATCATATATTTTGTTTAGTATAATGTTTCGCTGTCATTATTTTGAGGAGTGGGAAATGAAATACGGAAATTACACATTTGGCTTAAACTACGTTCCTAATGAAGAAAATTAACCTATGAGATGGCAGAATGTGTGACTTTACTACAATGGAATAAAAAATGTAACAATTACTAAAGTTCTTCAAAAGCGATTTTCCGTCCGGCGACTAACACCCGAGATGTTCGCTTCCCTTCTGGCTTTAATCTCCTCTGCAGGTCCTTGTGAAAACAAAAGCGACTACTTTTAAAGTCTCATAACACTGACCTGCAGTTCTAGTCCCATTGAATCCTCATTTAACTAGGGCACATCATAAGTACTGTTAATATGTACTTTGCGCCACATACATACAATTGGATACTGTTTAGCGCTTGCAGATGCCTGTCACTGTGAAAATGGAGGTCAATAGAAAATCATGCATTTGGGTACGCAGCTGGACTAATTGCAACATGCTTTGCTCGGGTCTAAATTTCTCAATGTATGGAGTGCGTCTAACAAATCGATCGCATTTTGTTTGTTGCGTCGTAGATACTGATCAGTTAGCATCAAAATACAAAGTGTGAAGAAGGATTTAGCAGAGTAGTTATTTTTTCTTGCAATCTGACAATGCAAAGGCAGACATCTAGAACTTGTCCCGAACCTACTTGAAGTTTTAGCTAGTCACATACCGTCAAATGTCTACATTTCTTGGCGAAAATTGTTCACATAACCGTATCACATTTAATATTTTCAGCCGTCGTGTCCACAGTGTGCAGATAGCCGTCCTGTACCTGTCTCTGAAGGGAATATTGCGGCACCATGGAAGCGCTTCCAGAAAGACCAGTATTGTTGCAGAGGTATATTCAGGCCTGTGAACAACTTATATCATCGCCATTCTGCAAGAGCACCTTAAAGATGGAAAATACAGTAAAGGAACTGATGACGACGTTAACATCAGAAGAACTGTGATATGATTTTAAAATAACTGAGCACCCCATACTGTCCCGAACTGATCCAATGTCTGTGCTCACTACTCTTCCCTTTTGTCCCTCTTTTCCTGCAGAATATTAATCTGGTCCTGTTAGTGCAAGGTAGCTCATGAAGGCTTCTCAATTAATTTCTTAGCCGCTGTGCGGATCACACGTTACCCTACGCACTATGAACTTGAAAACGCTATTTCTAATATGTTGAGTCGGAAGTGATGCGCCTGTTGAGGGAATGATGGCTCCTCATACAGTCCACATGAAAACATTGTACACTCCTGGAAATGGAAAAAAGAACACATTGACACCGGTGTGTCAGACCCACCATACTTGCTCCGGACACTGCGAGAGGGCTGTACAAGCAATGATCACATGCACAGCACAGCGGACACACCAGGAACCACGGTGTTGGCCGTCGAATGGCGCTAGCTGCGCAGCATTTGTGCACCGCCGCCGTCAGTGTCAGCCAGTTTGCCGTGGCATACGGAGCTCCATCGCAGTCTGTAACACTGGTAGCAGCCCGCGACAGCGTGGACGTGAACCGTATGTGCAGTTGACGGACTTTGAGCGAGGGCGTAGAGTGGTCATGCTGGAGGCCGGGTGGACGTACCGCCGAATTGCTCAACACGTGGGGCGTGAGGTCTCCACAGTACATCGATGTTGTCGCCAGTGGTCGGCGGAAGGTGCACGTGCCCGTCGACCTGGGACCGAACCGCAGCGACGCACGGATGCACAACAAGACCCTAGGATCCTACGCAGTGCCGTAGGGGACCGCACCGCCACTTTCCAGCAAATTAGGGACACTGTTGCTCCTGGGGTATCGGCGAGGACCATTCGCAACCGTCTCCATTAGGCTGGGGTACGGTCCCGCACACCGTTAGGCCGTCTTCCGCTCACGCCCCAACATCGTGCAGCCCGCCTCCAGTGGTGTCGCAACAGGTGTGAATGGAGGGACGAATGGACATATGTCGTCTTCAGCGATGAGAGTCGCTTCTGCCTTGGTGCCAATGATGGTCGTATGCGTGTTTGGCGCCGTGCAGGTGAGCGCCACAATCAGGACTGCATACGACCGAGGCACACATGGCCAACACCCGGCATCATGGTGTGGGGAGCGATCTCCTACACTGGCCGTGCACCTCTGGTGATCGTCGAGGGGACACTGAATAGTGCACGGTACATCCAAACCGTCATCGAACCCATCGTTCTACCATTCCTAGACCGGCAAGGGAACTTGCTGTTCCAACAGGACAATGCACGTCCGCATGTATCCCGTGCCACCCAACGTGCTCTAGAAGGTGTAAGTCAACTACCCTGGCCAGCATGATCTCCGGATCTGTCCCCCATTGAGCATGTTTGGGACTGGATGAAGCGTCGTCTCACGCGGTCTGCACGTCCAGCACGAACGCTGGTCCAACTGAGGCGCCAGGTGGAAATGGCATGGCAAGCCGTTCCACAGGACTACATCCAGCATCTCTACGATCGTCTCCATGGGAGAATAGCAGGCTGCATTGCTGCGAAAGGTGGATATACACTGTACTAGTGCCGACATTGTGCATGCTCTGTTGCCTGTGTCTATGTACCTGTGGTTCTGTCAGTGTGATCATGTGATGTATCTGACCCCAGGAATGTGTCAATATAGTTTCCCCTTCCTGGGACAATGAATTAACGGTGTTCTTATTTCAATTTCGAGGAGTGTATAAAGAGCCTGCAATATCTACGTAATAGGAACAGAATTATAGGTAGCGTGTATGTAGGCACTACCGTCGCTACAGAGAATGCGGCTGTACGGCGAGTCACCTGACTCAGTTGTCATTATAATTTTTTCGAATTTTGTATTTCTTTAAGCAAGCCCCTATTCTCCCTTTTGTTGTAAGAAGAATTTTTATACCTATTTTGTTGAAATTGAAGATGAAGAAACCATGTCGCAGTGGCTGAAGAAATGCGTCATTTCAGTATCTGTTGTTTATTACTGCTTATGCTTGTCCTTGACTGATGTCGTATTCCCGAATGAAATTTTCGCTTTGTAGACTAATCGACGCTGATATGAAACTTTTTTATGTGCCAGACCGAGGCCCGAAATCGGACCTTTGCCTTCCGCGGCTTAGTGCACTGTGACTGACCCACGCAAGGGCGTCTTTCGACCCAACGTAATAGGTTTACTTCCGCCAGTACCTCATCACCTACGTTGCATACTTCACAGAAGCTCTCCTATAAAACTTGCAAGACTAGAGTACTTTTTAAAGACTGGATACCGCGGAGATATGGCGTAGTCACAGCTTTGGACATGTTTCAATAACGAAATTTTCACTGTGCAGCGGAGTGATCAGGCCGACCGCTGTGGCCGAGCGGTTCTAGATACTTCAGTTCGGAACATCGCGACTGCTACGGTCGCAGGCTCGAATCCTGCCTCGGGCGTGGATGTGTGTGATGTCCTTATGTTAGTTAGGCTTAAGTAGTTCTAAGGTCTAGGGGCCTGATGAACTCAGATGTTAAGCCCCATAGTGCTCAGAGCCATTTGAACCATTTGGAGTAATGAGTTCATTTCAGTCAAGAGGTCGACCATGTTCAAGAAGTTAAGCACAGATTTAGATTTTCTTTAAAGTTTTCTATGTCCTGGAATTGACACAATTTTCAACTTAGTGCCAAAGAACCTATTAAAAGTCTTAACATGATATATTCTTCCAAGAACGCTAGTCTCGCAATTTTCGTAGGAGAACTACTATGAAGTTTGGAAGGTAGGAAATGAGGCACTGGGGGTAGTAACACTGTGACGAACGTGGCACGCTGGAGAGGATGCACACGCTAAATCTGTACTTTTTGTAGCGGGCATTGTGAAAACATATCATTCGAGAAATTCCATATTTTAGTTTGTGTAGCCACTGCCCATTACGCGTGCCAAAGTGGAAAACGAGTACCGTGAATACCTCGACTTGGAGAGCGCTTCCGACAGTGTCAGCTACGACTGGTCAAAATAGCAGTGGTCGTCAGCGGCTAGCGAGGATTCTAGCAGTAGAAAAATGAGCTGCAGTGCAGAAAATAGCTCGCCCTTTATTACTGGACATTGGCATGCAGAGGGCAGCGATACCGACTAATACTATGCTCCGCTGGTAAGAAGAGACGCTACACGTGTACCGCTCGTAACAAATGGTTAATTGCAGAGGAAAAATATTTTACTGAATTACGTGTGTTTATTTGGATGCAGAACGTTACAATCTGTAAGCCAACCAATCTCAATGAAATTAGATTTAGGAACACCCCAAGAAAATTAGGATGCCCAGGGTTACTAGACCTAAATTCTTTTGAACACGTCTGTGACGCATTCGAACTAGATATTTCATGGCTTGGTAATGTTCTAACGTATGTGCGCAACTTGTGTGTGGTTTTTGGGTGGTTACAGATCATATTGGCGCCCTGTACTTTCTATCATTTGGATGAAATTGGTGCTGGAAGTAATTAATTAGGTGTCTCAAGTTCAACTGACTATTACTTATGTGCGTGTGCCAATTCATTACATGTCACTATTCCATCTAGGTGGACAAAACACACTGACATCAGTTACGCAGTAAGCAGTATCAGTGTTGAGAGATGATTTTCGTATATGTCACACCCAGTCCTGTAAGACAAAATTGTTCAAATGGCTCTGAGCACTATGAGACTTAACTTCAGAGGTCATCAGTCGACTAGAACTTAGAACTAATTAAACCTAACTAACCTAAGGACATCACACGCCTCCATGCCCAAGGCAGGATTCGAACCTGCGACAGTAGCGGTCACGCGGTTCCAGACTGAAGCGCCTAGAACCGCACGGCCACACCGGCCGGCCCTGTAAGACATACATGTAGTAGTCAACACATGGTTGTTGCCTTTATTTCTCTTTGAAGCTCGTATGACAAGTTTGCAAGATGAGCTTATGTCTAATATTCACGTATCCACACCTCTCGTAAGCAAACCGAATGAATGTAGTCGAATGCCCCCCAGTGTTATTCACTTCTAGTCTTCCTCACAACACCAATCATGAGCCACAGAAAGCGAACATAGAGTGGCTCGACAAACGCCGACAGTAAGGTTCAGATTCTAGGTACCCGCTTATAGGCTGTAGCTCAGACGCAGCAATTAAGACTTTCAGCACTTTAGGTGAAGGTTCTGACGGGCGCCTAATGAAAACACGCCACTGTAATTGCAAAGTGCGACTCACTGTGAAGAAAGGCGACTGCAAACTAGCCAAATATTAGCCCTCTCTGTTCGCTGCTCGCGCCGCCCGCCAAGATTACAAACGCCAACGAGGTGCCTCACAAAGGAAGAGGACATATTTCGCAGGCTGAAGCGGAGTTAGCAAACGGCACACCCGCTAAGCAAGCCGGTGTGCGCTAAGCGGTGCCTCTCCACCTGCCACTATCGACAACAGAAGTCTGACCGACCAACGAGCAATCCCATTTATACATTTCGTTCACATATTATACAGGGTGTTAAGAAAAAGAGTTCCATATTTTGAGTGCTTGTAGTTACTCTAAACCTACTATTTCTTCCATTTGCCAGTCAATAACAGAATATCATGTCTGCCACTTCCTTTGTAGAATAATAGGCCGCGATTAGGCTAGCAAGTGCAAAGCTGAAACTACAATGAAAGGTGTTTAACAAACTTATTGAAATACAAACTGTTTCCATTAGAACTCAAGCATGCTGACCATATAAATACAGTTTACAGTAGCAACACTAACAGATGTTTACTGCATGCTGTATCATGAAGAATAACAGAAGCACGTACCCTTGTTTGTTTACTGCATTCTGTAGGTCGTTAGTAATAGTAAAGACCCCGCAGTAAAAGACATGTTTTTCACAGTAGCACAGATGGTCATGTGTCCATAGCTCTTAAGGGATGCATTTCATAGTCCAACTTCCCTTGACATATTTCCTTACTATTGGCCCGAACTACCACTTATTAAAATATGCAATACTTTTCTTTTAACACCATATATTTAAAGCACGTCGTATTCCCTGATGAGTGAAGTAAATTTTACGAGAAGGCGCATTTACCACCGCTAACAAGTGCTACTGTGTAGCGAATTATTCTGGGTAATCGATGGTAAAAAAAAAAAAAAAACAGTAGATGCATGGTTAGGCTTCAACGTCCTAACTCGTTTCTGACACATCAATATGTTTTACTGGCCGATCCGTGTCATTGTCTGTGACGTATCCCCCTCAACGTGTTCTGTAATGGTATATTTGTATTCAACTATCAATTAAGTTCAGATGTAAAACTACTTCGGTACTTCTCCCATGACTGGATTTTCTGGTACAAGGACAAAATTCCAGTGAAGACACAGTTAAAATGGGGACAAATAACTGCCGCTGGATGACTACTTAGAAATAATGGGTGACCGAGCCACTCAGTGACACATTAAAATCCCATATCAAATATATTGGGACGAATTCCGGCCATCATACCAAAGCTTAAAACCCGAACCATACTCGCCTCGCTATCACTTCAAATAGAGGGCAGGTCTGAGGGAGACCCAGATCAACCCTTAGTTCGTCATAGAAAACACTGATGGCAAAATATGTCGTATTGATAGTTGTGTCCCGCACCTCTGACATACTGGGGCTCCTCGAGACGAAAGAGGAAGCCATGTGGCAGTGGGCAATGTCCTAAAGCCATGTATATGCTACTTCTTCAGCCCGTCGCGGTCGGAAGGAGATACGCCACGGTCTCACAAAAGTTTTAACATGATGTATTCTATTATTCTTCACTTTCAGCCACTGAGGCTCTCACCAGCACGCCGTCTTCTTGATCACAGGAGAGGTGACAAACTGCGGGTGGACAGGACAGCGAGCAGGAGGTGGAAGGGAGCCAGCTTCCCAGGCAGCCACATCAGCGAGTTCATTTCTCCGAATCCTTGTGTACCCTGGAACCCAGCAGGGTATTGCTTTTTCAAGAGAATGGGAGTGTCCTACTCTCTTTGCACCATTATATCTGCTGGGTACACTGACAGAGAGCGAGAAGGGTAACTTGAAAATCTGTGCAGATGAAGAATTTCTTGTCATGACGCCTCCTCTTCTGCTCCACTGCCCTCAGAACAGCAAACAAATTCGAGTGGTAACCTGAAACTCTCAATAGGAGACCTATCCTGAGAACAATGTCGGAAAAAACAACAAAGGGAGCAATAAGATCTACCAGTCTAGACCCATACGTGTAAATAGTAATGAAATCCGTCATGAGATGGAAAATCTCGTTAGATTTAATTTTAAAATTATAGCCTGTGGTACAATTCTTCCTGTAGTCACTCATTTCTAAAAGTAATCTGGTTGTCTTTTAGTAGCCCGGGATATACTTTATCCCATCCCTAGCGTTGGACCTTAATGCCTCCCACCTTTAATAACTATAGGCTACCCAAACACGGATCCCAAACGTCTTTGTTGCCTGTGGGTAATGACTGAACGGCCGTTCCACTTGCAGGTGCGCATCGTAGATGGATGCTAGCAGTGTAGGAACCGAAAAAGCCGTATATGCTTGGCGTACCATGAAAACAAGACGTCGAAGAAACAGCGGAGACTCACCAGCCTCTGCGCATATGATAGCAACAGGACTCGTGCGATACGCCTCTGTGGACAGCTTAATACCTTCGTGATGAACCGCATCTAGCACTTTGAAGTACGAAGGCCTTGCTGACCCATAAACCTTGCAACCATATCCTAGCTGGGCTCCCGCAAAAGGATGTGTTGGGTCTTGACACATCCCATTTTCAGTTCTTTAAGCCATATTCGCTTCTCATCAAATGTAAGGCTCAGATATTTCACCTTTCTTATCAAAGTGACAATGGTATGCCCCACTTTTAAAACAGTTAAATTGAAAGGAAAGCGGGAGCGACTAAAATCAACACAGTTTTTTCCAAAGAGAATTCAAAATCTGTGGTGTACGACCATTCTTCCAACTGCCTGGTCGTCAACTGCAATTGCCGAATTGGTGTTGCAAGGTTGGAGGACGCACAGAAGGTAAAGAATTCGTCCACAAAATATGAAAACAGTGACATGCCACACTAAGCACGTCATACTATTCATTGAAATGTCGAATGCCGTGACACTTAACACACCCTTGAGAAACACCATTCTCTTGCTTAAAGCGTTAAGACGGGACAATTCCAACCTTGTATCAAAAGTACCTGTTCGAGAGAAAAGGCCGAACCAAGGTAGAAAGACGTCCACAGAACACTCACTGATAGACCTGCAACAAAATTGTATGCCTCCAGGTAGTTTCGTAGGTCTTTTTCAAATCGAAGAAGACAACCATACGGTGTTGTTTACGGGGTAAGGTTTGTTGAACTGTTGCTTCCAGCAGGATCAGGAGATAGAGTTTGGAGTGGTACCTCCTGCACCCGCACTGGGAGTGACTTAGTAGCGATCTGGTTTTGAGAACCAACAGTAGGGGCCAGTTGACTATACGCTCGAGTTCCTTTCCTACGCAGCTTGTTAGGCTAATGCTGTGAGAACTACCAGGGCTCGTCCAATCCAACCGTGGTTTAAAAATTGGAATTAAAACAGATTCTTTCCACGAGTTGGGAAAGCCTCCCGTCATGCAAATTTCATTAAAGAGCCGAAGGAGCACCTCCTATGACTGTGTGTCAAACTGTTTAAACATACTGTACGCTATCAGGTAGTGCGTGGGCGCAGTATCACGAGCTAACGACAGTGCAGAATCCTACAACCACAGAGAGAAAGGCTGGTTGTATTCCGTCAAGTTGGAGGGTCAGAAATCGAAATCAGCCACATCCTTTGTCTCCCGATATCGACAGCTAAGTGATTTGTGAAAGGTATAGGTTAATGTTAGTCAGGGCCATTCTTTTGTAGGGATTATTGAAAGTCAGATTGCGTTGCGCTAAAAAAAAATATTGTGTGTCACTTTAAGCACAGTCATGTATAATTGTTCTAAGGGGACGTTTCAATTTGTGCTCAGGTCATTCATATGAAAAGAATACGGCCGCACAACAGGAACTGGCTGACATTAAACGCGGAGTGGTATTTTGTGCTAGACGCGTTGGACATTCCATTTCAGAAATCATTAGGAAATTCAATATATCGAGACCTGTAGTGTCAAGAGTGCACCGAGAATATCAAATTTCAGGTATTAGTTCTCGCCACGGACAAAGTAGTGAGAGACGTCCTTTACTTAACGACCGAGAGCATCGGCGTTTGCGTAGTTGTTCGGTGCTAACAGACAAACAACAACTAGTGAAATATCCACAGAAATTAATATGAGACGCACGCTGTACGTGTTCGCTGTGAACTTAGCGGCGAAATATGGCGTTAATGGAATGTAGCAGGAGACGACAGGCGCGAGTGCATTTGCTACCTGCACGACATCGCCTTCAGCGCCTTTCCTCGTAGCCATATCGGTTGGACCTCACAGGACTGGAATACCGTGGCCCGGTCGGATGAGTCCGGATCCCTGTTGGTAAGAGCTGATGGTAGGATTCGAGTATTGCACACACCCCACGAAGTCATTGACTCAAGTTGCCCACAAGGCACTGTGCAAGATGATGGTGGCTCCGTAATGGTGTGGGTTGTGTTTGCATGGAATGGACTGGATTCTATCATCCACGTGAACCGATTATTGACTGGAAATGGTTATGTTCAGCTAGCTGGAGATCACTTGCAGACATTCGTGGACTTCATGTTCCCAAACAACGATGAAATTCTTACCCTTGTGAATATGCCATGTCACCAGGCCATAATTTTTCGCAGTTCGCTTGAAGAACGTTCTGAATAATGCGGCCGAATGATTTGGCCACCCAGACAACCCGATATGAATCCCATCGAACATTTATGGGACATAATCAGTTCATGCACAAAATCCTGCACTGGCAACTCTTGCTCATTTATGGGCGGCTATAGAGGCAGTATGGATAAATTTTTCTGCAAGGGACTTGCGACGAAGTTTTGAGTCAGAGGTACTGAGTTGCTGCACTACGCTGGGCAAAACGACGTCTGACACGATATTACAAGGTATCCCACTACTTTTGACTGGAGCGTCCTCTTGCAGATTCACGGGTAAAAAGCTCATCCTAAGCGCTAGAAGGATTTCATCCAAATTTGGTAGACGTATTAGTTACTATCAGGAAAGAAATAGCCCCCAATTGCGGTGATTGTGATAATGTGGAGAGAGAAGGGTGGAGGAGTAGATGGACAGACAGAGAGGAGGAAAGATGAAATGAACACACATAGCGAGGGGAGAGGAGATTGGAAGAGATGGGTGGAGGAAATTAACATACAAACGGAAGAGGATGTAATGGCCAGGGAGAGAAAGAGGAGGAGGCGGACAGTGGCGGAAGAGAAGCTGTTGGACAGAGAATTGGGCTGGGAGATGGTGGACAGCGAGAGGAAATGAACAGGAAGAGAGACTGCTGAAGATAGATAAAGACGTGGCGGGGGGGGGGGGGGGGGGGGGGGTGAGCAGGTAGAGAGAGAGAGAGAGAGGGAGGGAGGGAGGAGTGGAGAAAACGGAAGAGAGGTAAGGAAAGAAGAAGAGGGCAGAGACAGCTGGAAGTAGGAGATGCACTAGTAGAAGACTGGAATAAATACGTACTGGGGCAACGTCTGGTACTCAGTTATCTCTACATACGCACAGAGAAGAATTATCGAAACGTTGTTTGCATGGACGTATTGCAATAGAGTTCTGGCTCTATACACAACAGTACGATTTTGATCTTTCCCCTACTAAGCATATCTCAATCACTTGGAATTTCATTCCTTTTTCTGGCACATTTTGTAATTTGATATGCGGTCGCATACAAGTGTTTTCCGTGTGGTAAACGGATGAGTTACGAGCGACATGGGTTCTGTCAGGCTTTAATATAGTTCCAAAAGTAGGTGTACCTCTTTGCTGGTACGCAAGTGGCTCGCATTGAAAGACTTCCTAAAAGTAACTTTTCTTATGATGAGTACGCATGGATAGAGAGTTTCCTCATTAACATTTCTTTTACAGCTTACTGTTTAATTGCGGTAACACCACGTGGCGCAGCTAGTCAAGTTAATAAATGAGAAAGTCAACACCCTTCTGACATACCCGGAACACCAATTTCCATCAGCAATGTATTCTTCCACATCCAGCTGTGAACACAGCAAACTAACTATTTGATCTCACATTAACACTCTCTCTCTCTCTCTCTCTCTCTCTCTCTCTGTCACACACACACACACACACACACACACACACACACACACACGCACACACACACACACACACAGGGAGAGAGAGAGAGAGAGAGAGAGAGAGACAGACAGAAATTCTCGATCACAACTTTAGGACACAGCTACAAAATTAATCCACATCTCACAAAAAGAAACAACATACACAAACACTTGATGCAAGACAAAATATAATGGACATATTACACAGTGCCTCATTCACGTTAACTGACATGTAGAGTTACATTTAGCATGTAAAACATTACATACACATCAGGCAAAATAATGCAGTGCGTCTAGTAGTAAGCAGTAGTCATGTTAAGACAAGGAACTGTAGTACTTCACCGCTGCGTCCTGGTTTAAGCGGCAATCAGTACACGCTACATTCCCAAACGCCAGAGAGGGGCTGCATAACCGAAGTGTTTGCTTCATTTGGGAAGGATTGCCTCTGTAAAGGCTGACGGACAGCAAGTGAATGCTGCCAAATTGCAGGCACCTATGGTTAGTAAAAGCATTCACGTTTGTTGTTGGATGGCTAGTTTCTTGCGAATTCAGGAATATTGACAAGCACTTTATACAATGTCCACTGCCGTACAATTCTGTGTGGGCTTACAACCAGAGTTAGAAACTGCCGCAACGAGGTAGCGGTGTGAGAAAGGGACGGGAGTTTCCTGGTTACACGACAGATGTCGCAAGATCTGAAAATTTCGCGCTGCACAAAGCCTTTGAGGAATGGTTATGCAGCATCACACTGTCACTTGGTGGCGTTGCAAATGAACCTGGCGATGAGAAATACTATGTAAATTAAATGATATAACCGATGTCAGCTGGAGCTGCACATTACGTGGAATCTTAGGCGATGAGTGAAAATGTGTGCCGGACGAGGATTCGAACCCATGATCTCCTGGTCGCTAGGCAGGTGCGTTAACCACTGCTCCGTCTGGGACACAGCGTTGTCGCAACTGCGCAGACCATCTCTGACTTTTCTGTTGTATCGTCTTAGTTATGTATATGATTGCATCGTGTCCTTTCATCCAGGCAAAAATTAGAGCCATGGCGCACAGAGTGAGGGAGGCCAGGGACAAAATGCGGAGCAGGAGCAACCAGGGAATGAATCAGGCAGTGGATAGTCAGTCAGACTGACAGTCAAGAGGCTGTGGAGCCATTCAGATAATCAAGTGGCCATTCTCTTAGCAATACGAGCACAGTCGATAGACAGGGGCGGACAGAGATGAAACAGTCGTTGGTGAATAAGTGGAGGACAGACAGCTAGGAGATCGCGAGAAGGAAGTAATAAGACGGTGAGCAGGCAGACCCTGTGTTTACCTTCTAGTCAGGCAAACCGTTGTCGATTCAGTCTGCAGAGTGGAAGTCAGATCCTTACTTTCGTTCTAACGTCTGTTGTCCCTTCGTAAAGTATTACTTTTCTGTTCAGTGTCGAATGAACTTCTGGCGGTCTGTTACTTGTATCTTTAAGCATCCTGATGCACTTCTTCTTCTGACCTCAGTCTCAAAATATTATGCTAATGATGCTTCTCTGAGACAATTACAGCAGGCAATAGTCTCCAAGAGCACAAGCACTGGAGAAGCGTCTCTGCTGGAACCACGCGTTGTGCGAAAGGATTACGTCGAGCAGTACAGAGGAAGGATTAAGTAAAGCTGCCTAGGAGGTTACCGCAAAGCAGTGGAACGGGGGAGATGAAAGCTGCCGGCTGCCATCCGCCCATCACACAAACAACGGGGAGTGATTGACGGACTCCGAGTATCTTGGATTTACCCCATGTGCTTTGATCCTAAATTGTCTCTGTTGCGTGTTGAGGTGATATACTGCAGTACACGTGCCACCTGCCAAGTATTGATTCTTGTATGTGTGTAGTCGACTCTGCCACAAGACTTATTTATTTTAATCCTGATATAAACATAAACGTAAATGTTTATGAGTTCTCATCATACGTTTAATTAGTCCTGCAACAACGTAAGTAGTTTATCCGATGTTGGATGTGCAATGCCAGTAATTTAATATTTTCTCTTTACTTGAAGCAAAGCACGCAAACCCTACTAACAGAGAAAACTGTAGGAGTAAACTATCACTCCAGGAAGTACACTAGTGTGCAAAACTTCACATGATGCATCACTGCCAAGTAAGATAATACGATAAGCCTTAGGCCACACATAGAAAGAACGGCCAAAGTATATTACAAATGTTAACTGAAACAAATACGAAATGGGACGCACATAAGTCACAAATTTATTCAAACGCAGATTTGCTCTAAAGTCAGCGAGATTTATAATGGTGTCCTGGGCATTACAAAAGGAGGGACATAGTTGTTAATAAGGTGTATGATCGTCGCGGACGGCAGCGTATGCTCTGCAACATACTCTTCTGCTGGTCATGGGATTGGTAAAGAGTTCTTGTGGTAGGGCATTCCATTCCTGCATCAGCGCGGTTGACTACTGGATGGTTGTTGGTGTATGTGGACGTGGCTCAGTACATCACCCCAATGTCTCCCAAATGTGACCGATGGGATTCACGTCGGGGGAATGGGCAGTTCCATCCAATCGCCGAATACCATTTCTTTCGAAGAGTTTCTCCACCAGCACTGTTCGATGCCGTCGCTAATTTTCATCCATAGAAATTAAGTCAAAGTCGAACACACCCATGAGAAGACTGACATAGGGAAGAAATAAAGTGTCACAATAACACTGAGCGGTGATTGTACCGTTTACAAATGCTTGGAGGTCGGTATGTCCATGAAAAATTATGTCTCCCCACTGCATAACACTTGGCCTTTCAAGACGATCATACTAAGAATGATGGTAGTACCTTCATAAGAAGAGAGATGCACACATGTAATGCACCCAGTAACCTATTTCAGCACCCTTATTTGGTGGTCCAGGTGTTATGGTGTTCTGAGTCATGACGTTGCATGGGAATATTGCCCTCCAAATCATTGAACATGGTACATTCACCAGTCAGCGTTAATGTGAAACCGTACTTTTTCCCCATGTCCATCCTTTCAGGAGTGCTTTCGGACCTGACTTCATTTATACAGATGACAATGTTCACTGGCATCGAAATGAGCACGAACATGACGGAAGGAGAGTATGTTTAGTGAATGAACTGGCCTGCCCGTTTCAGCGAATTAGATCCCATCGAGCACCAGAGGAATGGGTTTGGGAGACGTAGTATATAGCATGCCCAAATGCATCAACGTCCATCCAGAAGTTGTGAAACTTTCTGGTGAAGAAATGGATTGATCTAACACAAAAAAAACTTACCAGCCTTATAACCAGCAGGAGAAAACGTTGGTGATCACTCGCCCTATTACGAACGATTTCCTCCTTTTATAATGCCCACGGGGAAATAATAAATCGCGTTAACTTCAGTGTAATTATTGTCTTTTAATATAAGCGCTGACACGCCAGTCGGGAACGATAGAGAAGAGGTGGCTGTGAGATGACGTCAGCCAATTGCATGCTGACCAACTCCTCTCCAGGACGTCAACGAGACAGCAGCGGCCCCTATGTGAAGAGCCAGCCTCTGTGGCCGAGCGATTCTAGGCTCTTCAGTCCAGAACAAAGCTGCTACTACGGTGGCAGGTTCGAATCCTGCCTCGGGAATGGATGTGTGTGATGTCCTTAGGTACGTTAGGTTCAGTAGTACTAAGTCTAGGGGACTGATGACCTCAGATATTAAGTTCCATAGTGCTTAGAGCCATTTGAGCCCTATGTGAAGAGAACATCAGTGCCACGACCGACTGGCGACGGCCCAGTTGAATAGCAGCTTCAAGACTTGAGACTTATATAGGAGAATCTACACTACCTATTTCGTTTGTACACTCTATTGTTTATACTGAAGAAGATTCATTATTATCTAAAGCACCAAATTACGATCCCTTTACGTGATGCAAGCTCCTTATTTGGAAGTTTTGGAGATTTTCACTTTCGGCAGAACGCAGTGCATATTGAAACTGTCAAACTGCATTCTACTTTTGGTTGATATGGAAAAATCTAGGGCAGTAACTATATTAATCTCAATACTGATATAATGGAATGTTGCTCTTGAGTACGGCGTTTGTAATCAGTATCAAATAAAACAACAAGTATTAGGAACATTGTCTGCAGATCTGATGGTAGAGCTAAATGCACAGTGAGCTAGCTTGCGAAACAAGGAGGTGAGGCAGACTGGAACAGCATACTCGTGGCCGAAATAGGACCGTTGTTCTGTTACTACAGCGAACCTGAAAGAGGTTTTCAGGTAATTTTCCATGCTTGTTTACTCAAATTCTGCTCTGGTCCCCAGTCTTCTCAGAAATTCGTTACGTAGACAGTTAAATGTGATAACACATAGAAAAATATTTACGCGCCTCACACACAGATGGCGCACAAGGACTCCATCCCATTGGTTATCTGACGATTACTGTAATGGAAAGGTCATTGAGCAACAAAGTTGAAATGAACTAATTTTGCCATACCATGAAAACAGCTGAACCCGTAATACAGGAGAAACGCTAGGAATGACCAACTGGAGGAAAGAAATGTGAATAAATTTCATTCTTTCTCAAGAGTGTAAAACGTTCTGCTTCGACCCCTATTAGCTGACTGCCTTTATCGCTTCTAAATTTTTTCTGAAGCACCTTACGTCACACACTAAGATTAAAAAGAGGACAGTATGTTCCCTGATTAATAATTTATATCAGGAGCACTTCTTACGGCACTAGACATTATTGTGAGAGCAAGAGAACATTGGCTGGTTGACTTCTGTTCGGATGCAATGCGTGCGCTACAGGTCTCTATGTGACTGATGTGCTGTCACGTCAAGTAGCGTCGCACTAGAGGAGGCTGGTATTTAAGTTTAGGTGTGGGTTTTGTGAAGGAAGATGTCAGACGGGGGCCATATGCCTTTGTGGTGAGGTCTCCCATAGACTGTATTTGCTCACTCTTACGAAGGAAATTATGCGTAACCTATCAAAAAACGTATGATTGGTACACGTACTGCATGGCATATAGGAGTCCCACGACTTTACCCTCTAGCTCTGAGTTTTGCTATCTAAGGAGCAAAATAATTGTTGATGATCAAAACAGAGAGGATACAAAATGTAGACTGGCAATGGCAGGGAAAGCGTTTCTGAAGGGGAGAAATTTGTTAATATAGAGTATAGATTTAATTGTCAGGAAGTCGTTTCTGAAAGTATTTCTATGGAGTGTACCCATGTATGGAAGTGAAACGTGGGTGATAAATAGTTTTGACGAGAAGAGAATAGAAGCTTTCGAAATGTGGTGCTGCAGAAGAATGCTACAGATTAGATGGGAGGATCACGTAACTAATGAGGAGGTACTGAGTAGAACTGGGGAGAAGAGAAATTTGTGACACAACTTGACAAGAAGAAGGGATCGGTTGGTAGGTCATGTCCTAAGGTATCAAAGGATCACCAGTTTAGTTAGTATTGGAGAGATGAATACACTTAGCAGATTCAGAAGGATGTAGGTTGCAGTAGCTACTGGGAGATAAAGAAGCTCGCACAGGGTAGAGTAGTATGGAGAACTACATCAAACCAGTCTATGGACTAACGACCACCACAAACAACATGTCCACCTGTCCTTAGAAAACATTAAAACACTAAATTTTTGTATATGCACGGACAAATTCAGATTTATAAGCATTGCTTTACCTCTCCTCACAAAAGAAGCTCATTGTATAGGCTGTGTAAAGTACGTGTAAAGGGTTGGTCTTTTTCTAATTTCTCAACATTTGCTTCTTTGTTCGTATCGATACAAAGTCTTGGACATTTTTCTCCTTACTGTCAGTGAACTCTTTTATTTACTTGTTCTATATATGCTGGCACATGATGAACGGCCACGTGTCATAGACGCAGATGTTAACTGGAACCCAAACATGTTGCAAAAATGTATTTACTCATGTATGTATGTCTTCTTAACACATTAACTACCTGTGTTCGACGTCAACGTGCAATACCCACATACAGACGGCAGGTGACAGCGCTAGCAGTGGAGCGTATATGAAGTGTGTCGCGGGGTGGTGGAAACGGAAGGATTCATCTGACGTCGAAAGGGTCATAATCACGGACATTAGTGCCAAGGGTGAAAGCATTTCCGAAACGGTTAAGTCTGTAAACTATTCATGTGGTTAAAGTTTAACGTGAGTGGCAAAGGGGCTGTATCCAAAACCGAAGCCGAGGCCAATTTGGTGCACCAAGGACCGTAGAGGATACAGGTGAACGACGGATGGGGAGATGTCTGTGAGCGTATAGACGTGCAACTGTTGGGCCACTGATTGCCCAGATGAGCCAGGGGGATACCAACAGTGTCATCTTATGAATGTTCAGCGAACGTTACGGCAAACGGGTCTCCGCATGGAACACTTAGATCATGCACCCATGACGACTGCTGTTCATCGGCGACGAAGGCTGGAATCTGCACGCCACTCCCACAACAGGGCGTCCATTGTATGGCGACAGGTGATCTTTTCATATGAATCACGTTTTATGCTCTGTCAGACAGATGACCGTTGGCAAGTACGGCGTGAAACGTCTGAAGGCAAACACACTGCAACAATCCTTGGAAGGGTCCAGGACGGAAGGGCATTCCCCGCTTGGTCTCGTCATTCTGAAAGTTACAGTGGACCAACACATTTCTACATGCAGTTTGTTTTTCCTTGGAAAGATGGCATCTACCAACAGGACAATGCAACATGTCACACAGCTCGCAGTGTACATGCACGGTTCGAAAAGAACCAGAAGGACTTTACTGTAATTCCCTTGCCACCAAAACCCCGAATTTAAGCACAATCGAGAGTACGTGGAATCACCTCGATTGGTCTGTTCTGGCAGTGGATCCTCAATCGAGAATTTCAGCGCTGCTGGCCACGGCATTGTATTCCCGTCGGTACCCTCCGATGCCTCACTGATACCCCTCATGCAAGTCTTGCAGAGGTCCGTGCAACAAAAATGTTACGCGCTCAATAGTAATTTAATACAAAATAAACCCTCCGAATGATGAACTACTTTGGTAAAGCCTGGAACCGTGTGTGGTCAGTGGAGGAACAAGGCAGTAGCCGTTGCTTCTACTTCTTACCCGTTTCAGGTAATTTCACCAAGTTCCATTAAAGCAACCCCTACGTACAGTGCCCCAATTCATTAGTGTCGAAATTACAGGGGCGATAGAGGTTCACAAACTTCGTATTTTGAGATCAGGACCAACGGACGGATATGTTACGTCACTGCCATCGGTGGGCGAAGAAGCACCGTAAATTTAGCGACCCCGAACAAGCGTCGGTAATTAAGTCACGTGACCGCCTGCCATGCAATTCCACCACCTGGGAACAACGAAGATAACGCTATAATTTGTGGCAGAGCAGAGTGAGTTCCTCTTCGGGCAGCTAATCATTACGAGATACGTTACGCCACCGTCTTCTCACGACTACATCCGCCGGACTGCACTTCGATATCGAACCGCTCCCCTTTTCTCCCCTGAGTTTGTCGTCTCACTCTGCTGTACTGCCGTGAGACTCTGCCAGTAGTGCTCAACTACAGATGATAGAATCCGAAACATTTCCTCAGGATATATATGCTACCGAGGTCTATGTCTTGTGTAAATCTCTGAGTGTGCTCACGTTATTATCAAGTATCACCGACTGAATCATGAGGTAGATGCTAAACTTACGGAACTCAGAGTAAGACTTCTTTCTGCTTTGCTTATATCATTGTGGAGACTAATTTTCCGTCATACAAAGATTCGGTGATTTAAGGGGTATTATTGGTTGATGTGCAGTAAATACTGTAACAGCAAGAGTGTACAGTTATTTGCTGTATGTTGTAGCAGGAAATCGGTATTTCAGGTCATACAGGTGATAGCAACAAGCCATGCGGGTAAGGCATGAGTCTGCAGACTGCATACGCTTTACAATACTGAACTGTACTCGTTGCACTAGTTGGAAACACTCATTAAATCTAAGCAGCAGCAAGGTGTAGGGCCTGGAAAAGCTGACGATTTCAGCAAAATATTCTTCATAACTGGAAGACATTTACCGCTTTGGACAGAAATTTATAAGTAATCAGGTCGTTCATGCAACAGAAAGTTTACCAAGGTTTTCGATAGGAATTGAAAGTGATAGTGTTATATCGTGCGAAAGGACAATCACTACATATTATCAGTTTGCCCGAATAACGTAAGAGCAATTTTTGAATGTTACTGGTGAAGTTAAAAGTATACACTTGTCGATAACTACGAGCCGAAGCACTGAATTAAATATTGTCAACGGATTTTCAAACTTATTACAGCAATTGTTACGTATGCATCAAAACTGGCGGTCGTTGGTTTCAGGAGTTACTATGAGCTTTAGACGTTCCAGTTATGTGTCAGTAGTTCACGCCAATAAAACATTCATGTCCCACCACTACATTTTGATTTCAAAGTTTAGGGTCCATTACCTTCTATTTCATTTTTTCCCTGGTATTTTGGATTTGCCCATCAATAAATATTGCTGAAATGTGCGTAAACCGTATCAGATTCGATTCAGATGGACTCAACACATACGCAGGAGAGCAGTGCGAATACCAGTGAGTGTGAGTAACTGAAGAGGCGAAGGGATAAACTGTTCAAGACTGTCGATTGACACCTTTCGAATTTTTCTTCCTACGTATCTTGCAAAGACTGTGAACACCTATAACTATGACCACCGCACGAAACAGTTTATTGAAAACTGTACAACATCAGGAAGCATTTGTCCGTGGCGAATATAAGCTAAACGACCACAAAAAATGGTTCAAATGGTTCTGAGCACTATGGGACTTAACATCTGAGGCCATCAGTCCCCTAGAACTTAGAACTACTTAAACCTAACTAACCTAAGGACTTCACACATATCCATGCCCGAAACAGGATTCGAACCTGCGACCGTAGTGGTCGCACGGTTCCAGACTAAATCGCCAAGAACCGCTCGGCCAACCCGGCCGGTGAACCGACCACACAGATTTCATTTTGGGAGAGACGAAGGGCAGGTTATGATCTACTTGGACTTAACCTATGCAGTGTAATTCTTCCACGACTGACGTCACTTCCAAAAGCGAAGTGGGACAGGCACAAATTGAATACTATGTGGTTGAAGTTTCTTTTATTTTCCTGGAAAGGTGGACTCATAAAAAGACGGAGATTAAAGAATTAATTAAAGCAATTAAAGAGTCGAAACTCCCATCAAAAGTCTTAGTCTACTTCACCTTACGTTCAACAGATGACAATATACGTTAAACTGGCACACTTGCCAAACTTTGTTAGCGGATAAGATACGATGGATTCAGAAAATAATTTCATGATTCATAATAGGTTTAAGTAGTCATCATGAGATCATAACTGCTATCAATAATCTCGTATGGAAGAAGGTTAAAGAAAGCCACAGTGCATCAGTGAGAATTTCTCTCTTAAAATTCGCAGAGTAGATCTCCAAAAAAAAATTTACTGTACAAATTAATTTTTCCCACTCACATTTTCCGTAAAGCCGACAATGGTAAACTGACGGAAATTCTACTCTCTAAGTAGGTATGTTGGCTATTGATTAAACCGTAATGCATCTGCCAATGGAACGGGAATGTGAGAAATTAATTTTGTCAGATTTTATTCCTTCCACCGTACGCTGTATGGCGGTCTGTAGAGTACACGTATTGAAGAATAGAAAACCCCTCCTTACACCCAGCTTAGACTAAGTTGCATGATGTAAATGTAGACGTAGATTTCGTAAGAATAGTGTTAGGAAATTCTTTTGTTACGCATTAGAGGACATGAAACATTTTAATACAGTGTTAGGAGGTGAAACACTACACAATTTGTATCTCTTAAAACGGGCAGGTGGTCACACTTCTCTGCGGAAACACAGGTCCTAGCATATGTATGACAACGTAAATGCATTCAATTAAGCGTCCAAAAGGTTGTCCGGCGTACTGCGCTTTTGCGGCCTGAAAGGCTACTCGTCTGTGTTAATAACAGCTAAAAATGCGCTCAGCAGGCCGGACGTCTCTATATGAAACAAAATTCCGGCCTGCAGTTAATATCGCGGGCCGTCGTTCCGTTTCGGTGGTGGCGCGCACTCATAAAGCGCTCCTGCGGAATAAATTCCTCGACCGCTCTTCACATGCGCATCATGCAAATGAGCTCAAAAAATTTAAGGCATTTTTATTAATACTAGCAAATGCGTTAATTACTCGAGGAAGACACGGTTCGTCAGAATTATGCAACCGCGAGAAACGAATTTCGCGACCAGGCGACAGCTCTATCGACCTTCTCGAGAGTAAATTAACATCCGAGATGAAATTACTCTAATGCTGGTAAACGGATTAACGTCACGAATTTAGATCCGATTCTGAGAATGTACTGGGCTACGCTTTCAAGTAATTGTTGGAAACCAATAATTCCTTTCTCCATTATTTTCAACTCGCTACATCTTCGTTTTTGGTTTTAGGAATATTACAGAATTTATGGAACATATTTCAGGGCAATTTCTTTCGCAAAGGATTATCTCATTGCATTCCCGATACATTCTTCTGATGTAAATAAGCTTACAGCAGAGCTTGGGTATTTTCGTAATATCACATTCCGTTCAAATTCATTCTCAGTACGCCGGGGTAATTGAGTGATATGCCAGCGTTAAGACGACTATTTTTCCAATAAATGTTGTTAACTGACAATAAGAGATCAATTTGCCAGTGTATTTATAGGATGAGAGAGATAGCTTCTTTTGTATGAACTTATCTGGGAGCGAAACGTTGCCGCATTACGTCGATGTAACCCTCTAGAAATTTAA
Source organism: Schistocerca gregaria (assembly GCF_023897955.1). Classification (NCBI taxonomy): domain Eukaryota; kingdom Metazoa; phylum Arthropoda; class Insecta; order Orthoptera; family Acrididae; genus Schistocerca; species Schistocerca gregaria. Next base: position 349,173,156 of record NC_064931.1, read on the forward strand.
TATCTTCCCTTCCAACTCAACTATAAAAATTTAAGACATGATTATTGATACATTTGTTAGTGAGATAACACGTCTGCATGCAGAAACTGTAATGAAACAATCGTTATTTCATGAATTTGAAATTTTAATCTTATAGTTATTATGGTGTTATGTGGAAATTTAAATGACTACCACGCCGTTACAGGCTCTACTTGGTAATTGTACTGTTTCGTGTGTTTAAGCGTGATTTCCACACTCAAATGAACCCTGTTAGGATTTATTGAATGCAACTACCCGGTTTTACTTGCCTCATAGTACTTGCTGGTGCTAGTAGCAAATTTTTACTGTGGCACAGCTGTCTGACGGATGAATGTGCTTTCCTGTTATAAGTCGTGACTGTAATATATATACATATGGGGTAGTCAAACAAAACGATACAGATGGAAAAACCTAAGCAAACTGTTTATTATTTCAAAACCAGCAATATAACTGGTAATACATTTATCCTACAACGAGACAAAACTTTCAAAGCCTTCAAGAAAAGATATTTGCGTTGGCCTCCGAAACCATGAGTGTACCCAGGCGTATATCTCTTCGTCCGAGGCAAATCCACGGCCGCGAAGTGTCTGCTAGCCGAAATATTCAAATGCCCAAGGCTCGGATCTTATCGTGGCAGGGAGGGGAAGTCAGCAGGGAGACCCGCAGAAGGCGATTCTGGCGGTCGCGCCGACACCGCAATCGTCACGCGCAGCTAGAATCGACGTACGCATATCGGCACTATTTTCTGCTTCCGCGACCCACCTTTGCAGATAATCAAAGCGAAGTAATCCTCCATGAAGTAAGTATTTAAGCTCACACTGAACCAGCAGAAAGCGTCAGTCAGGTTGGAGCTCTGACAGTGTTTACTTTCGAGTAAGTGCGTGTTGTGAATAACGGTTACATATGTTGCTCATCATTATGTAGTCGTAGTGTCTGAGTCGACGTTGATTTGTCGTTCGCCTTCTAAGGCAGCACTGTTACTTCGTATGCGTCCCGTTGTACCAGGTATATATAGGAGACAGGCGTTCGTGGCTACAGCCTGCCAGGGTACTACGTCAGTCGGGCCGGGGCTAAGCATGAACAGGGCCAAGGACAAGAATCCGCGGCTAGGCGACTCTTCCGCCGCCCCTTCGCACGGCAACGTGACACCGGCCGTTCGACGGCCTTCCCGGCAAGCTGCCTGCTGCTCTGATACTGACACCACCCAACGGGCCAAGGACCGAGCGGATCGTGTCCCCAGCCACAAGTGACCGATAACCACTGAGAGTGATACTGATTTACGTGAACCCTGTCCACAGAGTCGCGTGAGGGACCTATCCTCCTCTTCGTCCTCTGACAATTCCCATGGCCACCTGGTGATAGACCTCTCACCTAGTGACGGTCAAGCCATGTTGGCCCCCAGCATTAATACAACCGACTGCCACTCGGACGCCCCTTCGGGTGGTGCTCCGTCTACACCATATCGCCTGTCCAACGGGCTTGTGTGGATTCCTACCCTATCGGTATCCCCCTTGGTCGACAACCTAAACGGTCTTCCACTCGCGCCCGCCGCAGCGGCCGTGATTCGAATTCTGCGGACTCCGCACTTGGACCAGCGACACCTGTTGCTCCCATGGATCAGGACATGAGTCCCTCTCCCAAACCCACTTCTCAGAATGCACCGCCACTACCACCAAAGAAGGAGAACATTCCTTCTATCGTTGTTTACGATCCCACGGACTACATTAAACTGAACATTGAACTGCAACGCCTTATCGCGCGCCAACTGCTGGCATTGTACCAGAAAGACCACGTCCAGTACCTCCAAGTCCCCAACTTTGTGAAGTCCAGGGCTATGGACTACTTCACTCATCAGGCTTCTGGCAATAGCAGAACAAAAATCGTCATCAAAGGCCTTCCTTGCGAAGTTACAGAAACAGATATCAGTGATTAATTACTCCAGCTCAGGTTCCTGGACCCTTTGGTCCACAACTACACTCCTGGAAATGGAAAAAAGAACACATTGACACTGGTGTGTCAGACCCACCATACTTGCTCCGGACACTGCGAGAGGGCTGTACAAGCAATGATCACACGCACGGCACAGCGGACACACCAGGAACCGCGGTGTTGGCCGTCGAATGGCGCTAGCTGCGTAGCATTTGTGCACCGCCGCCGTCAGTGTCAGCCAGTTTGCCGTGGCATACGGAGCTCCATCGAAGTCCTTAACACTGGTAGCATGCCTCGACAGCGTGTATGTGAACCGTATGTGCAGTTGACGGACTTTGAGCGAGGGCGTATAGTGGGCATGCGGGAGGCCGGGTGGACGTACCGCCGAATTGCTCAACACGTGGGGCATGAGGTCTCCACAGTACATCGATGTTGTCGCCAGTGGTCGGCGGAAGGTGCACGTGCCCGTCGACGTGGGACCGGACCGCAGCGACGCACGCATGGACGCCAAGACCGTAGGATCCTACACAGTGCCGTAGGGGACCGCACCGCCACTTTCCAGCAAATTAGGGACACTGTTGCTCCTGGGGTATCGGCGAGGACCATTCGCAACCGCCTCCATGAAGCTGGGGTACGGTCCCGCACACCGTTAGGCCGTCTTCCGCTCACGCCCCAACATCGTGCAGCCCGCCTCCAGTGGTGTCGCGACAGGTGTGAATGGAGGGACGAATGGAGATGTGTCGTCTTCAGCGATGAGAGTCGCTTCTGCCTTGGTGCCAACGATGGTCGTATGCGTGTTTGGCGCCGTGCAGGTGAGCGCCACAATCAGGACTGCATACGACAGAGGCACACAGGGCCAACACCCGGCATCATGGTGTGGGGAGCGATCTCCTACACTGGCCGTGCACCTCTGGTGATCGTCTAGGGGACACTGAATAGTGCACGGTACATCCAAACCGTCATCGAACCCATCGTTCTACCATTCCTAGACCGGCAAGGGAACTTGCTGTTCCAACAGGACAATGCACGTCCGCATGTATCCCGTGCCACCCAACGTGCTCTAGAAGGTGTAAGTCAACTACCCTGGCCAGCAAGATCTCCGGATCTGTCCCTCATTGAGCATGTTTGGGACTGGATGAAGGGTCGTCTCACGCGGTCTGCACGTCCAGCACGAACGCTGGTCCAACTGAGGCGCCAGGTGGAAATGGCATGGCAAGCCGTTCCACAGGACTACATCCAGCATCTCTACGATCGTCTCCATGGGAGAATAGCAGCCTGCATTGCTGCGAAAGGTGGATATACACTGTACTAGTGCCGACATTGTGCATGCTCAGTTGCCTGTGTCTATGTGCCTGTGCTTCTGTCAGTGTGATCATGTGATGTATCTGACCCCAGGAATGTGTCAATAAAGTTTCCCCTTCCTGGGACAATGAATTCACGGTGTTCTTATTTCAATTTCCAGGAGTGTACAACACGTGGGACGTGAGTTCCGGAAATTAATCCCTATCCCCATTCATGTTGCGTCCCTGCTGAGGAGAGAGGACGGCGAACGCTTTTACTAAATCAGGTAACACCTGAGCGCCAAGGTGCGTATTGAAACATATGAAGGCCGCAACGACCCTTCTATCTGCCGTAGGTGTCAACGTTTAGACCACAACGGAAATTACTGTTTTCGGTGTGTCAAGTGTGCTCACTCGCATCCATCAGAGGACTGCAAAATTCCCAGCCTCAGAGAAACCCATGTGTGCCCGCTGTTTGGTCACCTCTCACTATCCCCACTTCCTCCAGGAAGGATTGTCCTTTATACAAGAAGGCTATGAAGTCCTCCTGCCCTCCACAAAGGACACAAAGGAAGAATCGGCCACCCCCACCATCACAGGACCGCATCCATTTCTTGTCTTATGGGGTAAATCTGACGACCAACCCACCACTGACGCTAAGGTACCTGATGCATCTGCGACAGGAGCCCTCTCCAGCTCCATCCCCTACGACCACCTTCGCTGCTGCAGACCAGTCATCTCCTGCTCATCCATCTTCTGTGACGCATACCAACGCCCACCAGGCGGTAAGACTATCTGTGGTCTTCTACCGCCCACATTCCGAAGTGCCACAACCCTCCATTCTGGCACCTTCTCCACCAGCCAGAAACGCCCACCACTGCCTGTCGCAGGGTCGAGCAGCCCGCGTGGGATGTTCACCAGTGGTGGAGACAGATGCTTCTTTCTGGGATGACATGCGAGAGAGCCTCTCGGTCACCTCTCTGTTCATGCAGTCTCTTATAAGGGCAGTCATAAGTGAAAGAGTTCAAAAGATCTGTCGGTCAGAGGGCCTTGTTGAAGGTCTCAGCCATATTTTGTTATAATGGTGAATTGCCCACAACAAAACCATCTGCTCCCTCAGGATCTAGTTGTCTTTATCTTTAATTCTAATGGCCTTAAAGGTATGAAGACTGAAGTGAACACTTTCCTCTATGACCACCATGTGGACATTTTACTTGTCTCCTAAATCCACCTGAAACCCGCAGACGATTTTGTTTTCCTCAACATGTTTTGCTATCGCACTGACCAACTCTATCGCCAAGGTGGGGGCTTGGCACTGTTGCTGCATAGGTCACTCATTCAAAATCACGAAGTTCTCCAACCACTGAAACATATAGAGGCTATGGCAGTCACTGTTTCTACCCTTCTTGGTGCTGTAACTTCTGCTGCAGCGTATTTGAGCCTAACATACCACTTCTTGAAGCTGATCTCCATACCTTGACATCATTTGACAAACTCGCTTTTGGGGCACATTTCAGTGCCACGACGCCATGCTCCTGCACCTTACCGACGTTGCTCTGTCTTTAGACGTCTGTTCTACCTGGACTGTCACAGTTTGGTACAGATTTTCCAGGATGCGTAATAGCACCACTCGGCAACATCTCCACCTAACGATGCCGGCCAATCTAGTTAGTGCTGGTGATTATCTCACCACAAAAATCCAGAAGGCGATGAAGGCCCCTACTTGCTTATCCTAAGGGGATGATGATTTGCCTCCCCTCTTGTGCGAACTCAAAATCCAGAAGAACCGCTACCACCGGATGTGCAAACGTGATCCCTGGGATAAGCATCGAACGAAGTGTCTCTCGCGTGAACTCTGCCACCGTCCCGCTGATTGGAAAGTGTAACAATGGGAGGACTAGATGTCTGCCTTCCTCCTCCAACATAAATCCGAAGGGGTTTTGTCTAAGCCCTTCAGCGCTCCACTGTAAAGACCAGCCATACCATCCACAAAGTGCATGGCTTATTATGCCCTCCATGTGATAGAAACTCTGGCCATTGCGTTTGCGGCCCAGAGCCAATTGCTTACCCAGGACTTCACGCTTTATGAAGTCCTAGAAGAACGTAATATTCAAGCAGACATTGCCGCTTTGTGACAAAGACCACTTCTGACTGCCCCTCACCTTATATCCCCAGAGTAAATCGAATGGATCCTCCAGTGGAAGCGTGGGCAGTCGGCTCCAGGTTTGAATGGCATCTTAAGCGAACACCTCCGCCGTCTCCCACGCAAGCCACTGATTTTATTTACCAGCATCCTGAACCACTGTCTCATAACTGGTCTCTCCTCCCACAGCGTAAGCAGGCCAAGATGATGCACATCCCCAAGCCCTTGAAGGATTCTAGGTCCCTACTAACAACAGGCCTATTAGCCCTCTGAATACCATGGCCAAGGTTCTAGAATCATTCATCCTCCACCGCATTTCCCAGCCTCTGGCGGTGACAGAAAATCTGTCCAGAACAGTCTGGATTCGCTTCCCACCTGTCAGCCAAACTCCAGATCATTAGGATCACGGAACATGTCAGCAAGGGCTTTAACTAGACCATGTCGACGCCAGCTGTTTTTCCTGGACCAGCAAAAGGCCTATGATAAGATCTCGCAGGACAATCTTGTGTGCAAAATGCTGACACAGACGACCATCCCTGACATCTATGTGAAGCTTGTACACTACTGGCCATTGATATTGCTACACCAAGAAAAAATGCAGATGATAAAAGGGTATTCATAGGACAAATATAGTATACTAGAACTGACATGTGATTACATTTTCACGCAATTTAGGTGCATAGATCCTGAGAAACCGGTACCTCGAACAACCACCTCTGGCCGTAATAACAGCCTTGATACGCCTGGGCATTGAGTCAAACAGAGCTAGGATGGCATGTAAAGGTACAGCTGCCCATGCAGCTTCAACACGATACCACAGTTCATCAATAGTAGTGACTGGCGTATTGTGACGAACCAGTTGCTCGGCCACCATTCACTAGACGTTTTCAATTGGTGAGAGATCTGGAGCATGTGCTGGCCAGGGCAGCAGTCGAACATGTTCTGTATTCAGAAAGGCCCGTACAGGACCTGCAACATGCGGTCGTGCATTATCCTTCTCAAATATAGGGTTTTGAACGCATAAGGGTAGAGCCACGGGTCGTAACACACCACATTTCAAGGTGCCGTCAATGCTAACAAGAGGTGACCTAGACGTGTAACCAATGGCACCTCATACCGTCACGCAGGGTGATACGCCAGTATGGCGGTGACGAAAACATGCTTCCAATGTGCGTTCACCGCGATGTCGCCAATCACGGATACGACTACACCACCGGAGGCGCTTCTGTCTGTGATGCAGCTTCAAGGGTAACCGCAGCCATGGTCTCCGAGCTGAGAGTCCATGCAGCTGCAAATGTCGTCGAACTGTTCGTGCAGATGGTTGTTGTCTTGCAAACGTCCCCATCTGTTGACTCAGTGATCGAAACGTGGCTGCACAATCCGTTACAGACATTCGGATAAGATGCCTGTCATCTCGACTGCTAGTGATCAGAGGCCGTTAGGATCCAGCACGGCGTTCCGTATTACCCTCCTGAACCCATCGATTCCATATTATGCTGACAGTCATTGGATCTCGACCAACGCGAGCAGCAATGTCGCGATACGATGAACTGCAATCGCGATAGGCTACAATCCGACCTTTATCAAAGTGCGAAACGTGATGGTACGCGTTTCTCCTCCTTACACGAGGCATCATGACAACGTTTCACCAGGCAAAGGTGGTCAAATGCTGTTTGTGTATGACGAATCGGTTGGAAGCGCCCCTCATGTCAGCACGTTGTAGATGTCGCCACCGAGGCCAACCTTGTGTGAATGCTCTGGAAAGCTAATCATTTGCATATCACAGCATCTTCTTCCTGTCGGTTACATTTCACGTCTGTAGCACGTCATATTCGTAGTGTAGCAATTTTAATGGCCAATATTGTAGATAATTTCCTCTACAACAGGACTTTCTTGGTTATTCAGTAAGGACAACGCTTCGGGTCATGTCACATGTCGATGGCTACCTCTCATTGCTCTGTGTTGTCTCCCATCCTTTTCAACATTTATGTTAACGATACACCAGTCGTCCCATGCCGTCACCTGGTGAAATAAGCTGATGATGCAGTACTCTGTACCACCGTCTCCAACAGAGACCAACTCATTTCTCGTATCCAGAGGCAGGTAGACGCCACTGTGACCTGGTGTCGTTTCAACAAGGTTGCCCTCAATGTCGCCAAACATGTGGCAGTCTACTTCACTAAACGGGGCCCCACCCTCCGCCAAAACATCACTACTGCAGGCGTCCAGATCCCATGGTCCCCTGATACCAAATACCTAGGTGTCTGGATGGATACAAAACTGCTCTTCCATCGCCATTCAGAATATGTGACCCAAAAAGGACTCACGCTCATAAAAGCGTTGTACCCAATGTCCACAAGCAGGGAACTGAGATTCGACACCAAGCTCTGGCTCTACTGGATGGTTGTCCACCCTTCGCTCACCTATGGCTCCACTGCATGGGGTATGATTAGTGCCTCCAGGGTGCAGACCTTCCAGCACCTGCAGAATAAGCTGCTTCGTTGGAGTCTGCCATGGCCCTCCCCTTATGGCGGTAGTTAACCTCCAAGAGGAAATAGACATTGTCACTCTCAAGACGTCCATGCGAGGGAAGGCAAGGCATCACTATGCCAAATTAGAGGCCCTACGCAATACGGTCGCTGGTTTACAAAACATTGGCTCCACGAGAAGCCAGCACTTGCACCAACACTAGCACTCTGTTCCTCTCACCATCCCTGAGGACTCTTGACTCTGACCACCGTTAACGATAGCATTCTTATGGCCACTCATGAAGTATTAATATTGACTCGAACTCTCGATAGGTGTCGACCATCATAAACCACAAATGCTGATACCTAATTTTCTTCTTGGTTATGTTACCTCATAACTGCAGCCTGATCTTCCACTGTCGGAGGGCGGTATGGGACTTCTACTCCCAACGCCATACCTTCAAAGTGCACTCCACTGATGTCTTTGGAATGGCATCATTGTCGAATGGAACACTTTTACATCCACCAACACTGTAAGACTGTGAGCCATCAGTGAAGCTGTAATTCAACTTCCCACGAAACAAAGCAGAAAGCAGTGACACCATTCACACGGAAGTAATGACCATAACCAGAGCCACCACCAGTGCAGCTCTCATCGTCCAGTCCACTACAGTCCAGTCCAGTTCAGTCCAGTCCAGCCCACTGTTCTCAGCCGGTCTTCTTATCAAAACGTCGTACTACCGGGAACTGGACGCTAGAACAGTTCAAGTGCTAGTGCTCGAGTGCTTGTGCTAGTAAGAAACTTATACTATGTGATCAAAAGTGTATGGACTCCCTCAGAAACATACGTTTTTCATATTAGGTGCATTGTGCTCCCAGGTACTCCATATCAGCGATCTCAGTAGTCGTTAGACATCGTGAGACAACAGAATGGGGCGCTCCGCTGAACTCACGGACCTCGAAAGTGGTCAGGTAATTGGGTGTCACTTGTATCATATGTCTGTACGCAAGATTTCGACACTCCTAAACATTCCTAGGTCCACTGTTTTCGATGTGATAGTGAAGTGGAAACGTGATAGGCTTACGTACTGCCCTAAAGCGTACGGCCCGACCTAGTCTGTTGACTGACAGATACCGCCAACAGTTGAAGAGGGTCGTAATGTGTAATAGGCAGACATCTATCCAGACCATCATAGAGGAATTACAAACTGCAACAGTATCCACTGCAAGTGCTATGACACTTAGGTGGGAGGTGATAAAAATTGGATTTCCTGGTCAAGCGGCTGCTCATAAGCCATACATTACCCCGGTCAATTGCAAACGACGCCTCGCTTGGTCTAAAGAGGTCAACAGTAGACGATTGAACAGTGGAAAAACGTTGTGTGGAGTGACGAATCACGGTAAGCAATGGCAGTGTGTGGGTACGGCTAATGCCTGGTGAACGTCATCTGCCACGTGTGTAGTGCCAACAGTAAAGTTCGGAGGCAGTCGTGTTACGGTGTGGTAGTGTTTTTCATGGAGGAGGGTGCACCCCTCGTTGTTTTAGGTGGCACCATCACAGCACAGACCTACATTGACATTTTAGGCACCTTCTTGCTTCCCAGTGTAGAAGAGCAATTCGGGGATGGCGATTTCATCTTTTAACACGTTCGAGCATCTCTTCATCATGCACGGCCTGTGGCTGGGTGGTTACACGACAATAACATCCCTGTAATGGGCTGGTCTGCACGGAGTCCTGACTTGAATCCTATAGAAGACTTATGGGATGTTTAGTAGCGCCGACTTCGTGTCAGGCCTCACTGACCGACATCAATGCCCCTCTTCAGTGCAGCGCTCCGTGAAGAATGGGCTGCCATTTCCCAAGAAACCTTCCAGCACCTGAGTTAACGTATGCCTGCGAGAGTCGAAGGGCCGGCCTGGGTGGCAGAGCGGTTCTAGGCGCTACAATCTGGAACCGCGCGACCGCTACGGTCGCAGGTTCGAATCCTGCCTCGGGTATGGATGTTGTTATGTCCATATGTTAGTTAGGTTTATGTAGTTCAAAGTTCCAGGGGACTGACGACTTCAGAAGTTAATTCCCATAGTGCTCAGAGCCATTTGAACCATTTTTGAGAGTCAAAGATGTCATCCAGGCTAAAGAAGGGCCCACACCATACTGAATACCAGCAATACCGAGGGAGAGCCCCACGAACTTTAAGTCATTTTCAGCCAGTGTCCGGTTAATTTTGATAACATAGTGTAGAATTAAAGACGAGTGGACTAGTAGCGTTTCAAAACTCAACTTATGTTTCAACTGTATAGCGCAGCAACTTGCAAGACTAGGATTTTAAGCCATCTAAGAATTGCGGAAGAAGTGTTTGTTTATTGGGTGCATAATCTGGAAGACTCTCCAAGCTAATTTAAGTTGTTTGTTCTAATAATCAGAATTGTGTGAATGAACAATTAGTTCAGTCGAGCGTGTGTGACTTGTGTTGGACATAAAAGTTATGGAGAATGTTTTTGAAACAATAATCAGTTTACTTACATTTTTTCCATCTCAGTCCTCTTTGTAGTAGCAAATGTAAACCCGCAACACATGAGCATTGCTTCTGTTTGGACGTAGCAGTCAGGTCATCACAGGGCGGCAGACGAGTCGCTGCTGAAGTATTGGTCATTTTATCGTGTTCTAATGTTCCTTTTAATATAAACCGATAAAAGGAATGTCGCATTAGACTAATTTGGGGTGGCTCTAAGGAACTGGCACGTAAAACTCTATCTGAGAATTTTCTTTGTAATGGAGTAGGAAACTACACTTTCCGTCGAGACTGGTTAGGACTGATTTCACCTACACAATCCAAAAACGAAATTGCAAATATATGCCGAAATAATGCAGACAGTGCGCCAGGTGACTCTTATGCGAGACATCCTGTTGTTGACCTCTGTTCATGACAAACATAGTTTATTTACTGACTCTACCAGAATATGGACTATACCGTAAACACGTTCGATTGTAATTAACTGGTCAGCCTTTTTGGCTTGTTACTTCCATACATCGCGCAGTGTGCATTCCTTTAGAACAACATTGTTTCCAAGAAGATATATCAATAATTAAATCCATTGAAATTAATGACCATATATTGGCTAATCTTGTTGAAAGGAGGAAACAGCTGTTAAGTGTTTAACAGCATCTTGAACACAGGAAGTGATAAGTTTTTTTTTCTACACCATTTCTAGGAAATAAAGGATGCAGGATATTTAGACTGTTAAACAACAAATATGGCTGCATGACTGCTTTCTCTGTAAACCATAGTCTAAAACGAAAATTAATACACTGTATCAGAACACAAGAAGATCATTTGACAAACTCTGGCGTTTAAAAAATTACATGTAACGACTGCCCTAACTATTATAGAGGTGACACCGGGATGGCGTTCAATGTAAGGTACAAAGAGCACTTGCTAGGAAAAGGCGAGGGAAATTTGTGCAGCTCCACTTTTGCTGGACATCAGCTTCTTCTCCAACACACACAACGGAAATTAGTAGACTTAGAACATTTGCATGCAGAAAGTAAAGGTGTCAGGCATCAACTACTAAAAGAATTAGACATTTTTTAACATTCTGCCCAGAAAGATGAATCCATTTTAAATGAACAGATGCAACTTAGAAATCGAAACACAGTTTCAGACCCTCTCATACGTTAACGTCACAGAGAAGTAGCTCGATCTTCCATATAACTCCTGGATGTGCCATTTTCCTCCTTTGTCAACGCTAGTGTAGTTAGTAACATTTTATTTTTTTAAATATATGCACAGCTAAATATCATCTGATTTTTGATGTCATAATTTGAATCTTAACGTTTAAAGGAAGTTTAGGTTAATAATGTTATTGACTATCGCGCAGCCTTCTCGCGCTTTCTACTAGTGCCCACCCTTGCCAGGAGCTTTCCTTAGCCCAAGCGTTTGAACCTCGACGCTAGTGCACTATCTGTTAGGAGGTCTGCATATGACGTTTACGCTGGCTCGAATTAGTCAGTGCATGGTGTTTCGCTTAAGTCAGTCAGATTCCAATTCAACCGCTTTGAACTGAGGGTGCAATCGCAGTCGACTTCCATGACGCTCGTTCGAGCGTCACACTCTCTAATCGCTCGGCCGTTGACCATAGTTACCCGAGCGCCACTCAGTCGTCCTCTGTAGGATCATAGCCAATAAACGCAAGATGAACTAGATTGCAAAAGAGAAATCTGATTCGAAATAATATACCCTGAGCACGAAAGACGGTAGCTGTAACTATGTTTGTGAGAGGTTTCCATCAGTGACTGATAAGGGTGTCAGCTACAAGTACTGTGGCAAGTGCCCTGCTATCCTGTCTTACAGATCCACCACTACACATTTGAAGGCAGATGTCTGAGGATTACGACAAAGTGTAATTTCTGAAGCATTAGAAGTTTTAGTGAAACGTGCAATAATTAAAAAGGTGTGTAGAAGCCTGTGCCTGGGACTTCTGTCTATTTACGTTAACACTAGGTGTAGGGCTTTGCATTTTATGTCAGAAGATTGTAAAAGCCGGTTCAGAGTTGGGAGATGTACACGTCTCCAACAGTAGTACGAAACAGTAAAAGACAAGCCGATGAAATACGAGCGAATATTATGCGCAGCATTATCCGGGCCATAGGCGTGGAAACTTGTGGACGTTCAGCAAATATATGGACTGACATATATTGGAAAATGTACTACATACCTATTACTGTGGGCTTTGCTTATCATTATTAGGCACAGCGAAATAGGGCAGTGGTGAGCAATCACTTTCTGAGAAGAAAAGTGTGTGTAGAATTTGTTAAGATCGACATCAAAGAAATATTACTCAAATTTAGGAATAAATCCACAACATTTTAATAAGATTTCATTTACCACTGTCGAAGGCAAATACATGCAAAGCACGGCAATCCTTTCAGCATTATGCATGCAATACACATGTTTCGAACAGAGTCCTTATTTGATACACTCCTGGGAATGGAAAAAAGAACACATTGACACCGTTGTGTCAGACCCACCATACTTGTTCCGGACACTTCGAGAGGGCTGTACAAGCAATGATCACACGCACGGCACAGCGGACACACCAGGAACCGCGGTGTTAGCCGTCGAATGGCGCTAGCTGCGCAGCAATTGTTCACCGCCGCCGTCAGTGTCAGCCAGTTTGCCGTGGCATACGGAGCTCCATCGCAGTCTTTAACACTGGTAGCATGCCGCGACAGCGAGGACGTGAACCGTATGTGCAGTTGACGGACTTTGAGCGAGGGCGTGTAGTGGGCATGCGGGAGGCCGGGTGGACGTACCGCCGAATTGCTCAACACGTGGGGCGTGAGGTCTCCACAGTACATCGATGTTGTTGCCAGTGGTCGGCGGAAGGTGCACGTGCCCGTCGACCTGGGACCGGACGACAGCGACGCACGGATGCACGCCAAGACCGTAGGATCCTACGCAGTGCCGTAGAGGACCGCACCGCCACTTCCCAGCAAATTAGGGACACTGTTGCTCCTGGGGTATCGGCGAGGACCATTCGCAACCGTCTCCATGAAGCTGGGATACGGTCCCGCACACCGTTAGGCCGTCTTCCGCTCACGCCCCAACATCGTGCAGCCCGCCTCCAGTGGTGTCGCGACAGGTGTGAATGGAGGGACGAATGGAGACGTGTCGTCTTCAGCGATGAGAGTCGCTTCTGCCTTGGTGCCAATGATGGTCGTATGCGTGTTTGGCGCCGTGCAGGTGAGCGCCACAATCAGGACTGCATACGACCGAGGCACACAGGGCCCACACCCGGCATCATGGTGTGGGGAGCGATCTCCTACACTGGCTGTACACCTCTGGTGATCGTCGAGGGGACACTGAATAGTGCACGGTACATCCAAACCGTCATCGAACCCATCGTTCTACCATTCCTAGACCGGCAAGGGAACTTGCTGTTCCAACAGGACAATGCACGTCCGCATGTATTCCGTGCCACCCAACGTGCTCTAGAAGGTGTAAGTCAACTACCCTGGCCAGCAAGATCTCCGGATCTGTCCCCCATTGAGCATGTTTGGGACTGGATGAAGCGTCGTCTCACGCGGTCTGCACGTCCAGCACGAACGCTGGTCCAACTGAGGCGCCAGGTGGAAATGGCATGGCAAGCCGTTCCACAAGACTACATCCATCATTTCTACGATCGTCTCCATGGGAGAATAGCAGCCTGCATTGCTGCGAAAGGTGGATATACACTGTACTAGTGCCGACATTGTGCATGCTCAGTTGCCTGTGTCTATGTGCCTGTGTTTCTGTCAGTGTGATCATGTGATGTATCTGACCCCAGGAATGTGTCAATAAAGTTTCCCCTCTTCCTGGGACAATGAATTCACGGTGTTCTTATTTCAATTTCCAGGAGTGTAGATGGGCTTATTCCGCTGAAGGCGGTGACCGTTTCATGAAGAAAACTGGTGACGAGAATTCTATACAGACAAGCCTGAAGCAAGAAACATATAGTAACAGCTTGCTTAGAATTCCACAGTACGACAAAATCATGAAACTGCTTCCAGAAAGAGGTGTCTCTGAAAACTAATTGGTTACGACAGCAAAACTGCAAAAGAACTCGTAAAAATTTTAGGGTCCACAGTAATACTAAGAGCTGTCCAGGATAAATGATTTGGAGTTAGATTTAAAATGTGCTTCGCTACCTCTCAGACGTTTTATATTGTTTGGTAAATGATCAAAAATATTTGTTGCGGCATATTGAATACCTTTAAGAGCCTATGACAGCTTCAGTAATAGGTAACAAGGGTAATTTTTTTCCTCTACTGTTGTAGGTGCGTGCATCACCGTTGTTCTCAAATTGTGACGCATTTTTATTACGTACTACTTAACGTAAATATGTTTTGTGACGGTGCACCAAAAATGTTAATTTCTAAGTTGAGATGGCTGTATGGTCACGTTCAGGAAGCCAATGCATTTAAGAAAAAGCACCGTAAGATGTAGTTGACGTATGCACGATGATGGCCTGACTCACAACTCCCTTGTGGCTAAGAAAGCGCCGACGCCATGTTTGCTTGGTCCCTGGACAGGCTGTGAAGGCGTTATCAATTTGTCCATACGTTAACCTGAGATGACGTCACTACATTCTTTTCTATGGGATAAATTCAAAAATAATACCTATGCATAGCCGGCCGGTGTGGCCGATCGGTTCTAGGCACTTCAGTCGGGAACCGCGCTACCGTTACGGTTGCAGGCTCGAATCCTGCCTCGGGCACTGATGCCTGTGTTGTCCTTAGGGTAGTTAGGTTTAAGTAGTTCTAAGTTCTAGGGGACTGATGACCTCAGATGCTTAGAGCCGTAGTGCTCAGAGCCATTTCAACCATTTCAACCTATGCATAAGCTGTGACAGCCGAATAGGATTTAAAACATTTAACTGTTGTAACCTATGTGGTGGTATCAAAGGAATGTCCTAAGTACATCCAAAAGTTGTTGCACCAGCAACTGTAATGCTTATTCCGGTAGACTGCTGACACTGAGAACACTTGCTGACGTCAAAGGAATTTTAATGAAGTGTGCATCGGCACATTATTTTCCGATTTTTGTTTGTTCCTGTGGTTACTATTTAGTAACCTGTACACCACGTCTCCCTGTTATACAAACCCAGCCTATATTTTACGTTCACCTGTTTTTCAAGGCTCCACCAGAAACAAAAGTGGTTCTCGCAGTTAATTGGCCAGTCATCGTTAGATGCCATGTGATTGGCATTCCAGTTGTGGGTGTCTCAAAAGCACATATAACCAAGTGTGATGAGTACCCGTTTCAAAGTATATATAACTTTTAGCTCTCATACAGGAAAAATAGTAGCATTAAGTGCTGGCAAGTTCCTAACGTTATCAGTGACAAGCTCAAGTACAGCAAAATAAATGCAAGGTGGTAGGATCCAAAAGAATTAACGCCACAGCACAACGAAGGAAGACTCACAGTATATACAGACTCCAAAGAACATAATTAAAGGGAAGATGGCCTTTATCTAAAAATGTTTTAGCGTGTGATGTATTTTGCATTCACCATTTTGAACCAGAGCCCGCAAGGCAAATCATGGAATGGCTGTTCAGCAGCTCATTTGTCTGAAAAAAATTTAGAATGTAAGCATCTTCGGCATAAGTGTATTTTTTCTTGATTATTGGGAAGATAAGCGTATAATGAAGAGTGTCTACCAGTCAATCACGTTCCTCAACAAAGTTTAGCCAGAAAAAAGACAAAAACGTCACGATTTCAAACAAAAGGCATGATATTGCTGCACGACCAAGCTCGCCCTCACGCCGTCCAGCTGACCGAAGAAACCATTGAAAAAATGGTTTCCAATGTAATAAATTTCCTTGAGACTGAATAGATTCGTAGACAGAATAAGAACGGTTTTACGAAGCATAGCTCCTGCGAAACACACCCTTTTACCGGAAGTTATCCTGCGTCAATGGATAAAGGAAACATGTAGGTTCGACACTCTCGGGTTTCCGAAATGCATTTGCCTTGGTGTCCCACTGTAGACCTCTAATGAACGTACAAGTATAGGAATATGTTCCCAGAAATGTGAGCAGCTGGAAGACTTCTTAAGTAGCAGAACCCAGTACGTTTTCCTCGACGGCGGGTGTTCATCAGAGACAATGGTATCGTCACAAGTCCTCAAGGCACGTGTGATAGGACCGCTGTTATGTCCTGTGTACGTAATGTATCTGGCGGACAGCGTGAGTAGCAATCTGTGGACATTTACTAATGATGCTGTGGTGGACGGTAAGATGTCCTCGTAGAGTGACTGTAGGAGGATGGAAGATGACTTAGACAAAATTTGTAGCTGGTGTGGTGGATGGCAGTTAGATGTGAATGTAGAAAAATGTAAGCTAATCCAGATGATTAGGGAAAACGAAGCCATGACGTTCGAATACAGCGGTATTTCTGTGATGCTTGATATAGTCACGTCAATTAAATATCTTGGCATAAGGTTGCAAACGATGTGAAATGGACGAGTATTGTAGTAGGGAAACCGAATGGTCGACTTCGTTTTATTGAGAGAATTTTAGCAAAGTGTGGTTAACCTATAAAGAGAGCGTTTATAGGACACTGCTGCGAACGGATTACTAAGTGTTACTTGAGTGTTTGAGATCCGCAACATGTCGGATTGACGGGGGACATCGAAGCAATTCGGAGGCGGGTTGCTAGATTTGTTGCCAGTATGTTCTAACAACAAGCAAGTATTACGGAGTTGCTTCGGGAACTTACTTGGGAATTCCTGGAGGGCAGGGTATCTTTTTTTTAGTAACACTATTGACAAAATTTAGAGAACCGTCGACTGAAGAAATATTCTACTGCCGACAAGGTACATCTCGCGTAACGACCACGAAGATAAGATACGAGAAATTAGACGTAATGCAGAGACATAAAGATAGTCGGTTTTTCCTCACTCTATTTGCGACTGGAACGGGAAGTAAATGACTAGCAGTGTTACAGGGTAGACTCCACCACGCACCATACGGTGGTCTGTGGAGTGTGAATGTATATTATGCAGATGTTCCTCATCCCCCCTACTTCCCACGTCTGGTTTCCTCTGATATCCATTTGTTTGGTCCACTCATGCAGTCACTGAGTAGAAAAAAGCTTAGCGGCAACGAGGTGTTCAGAGAATTTGTGGAAAAGTGGCTTTATCAACAACACTAAGACTTCTCTGCATCATTTACAAAAAAGGAAATCTAGTTCATCATTCAGATAAGCGTGTTAATATTGATGGGAATGATACTGAGAAGTAATAAAACACTAATTTAAAAAAAAATACTGCTGTGCTGAGGCTTAACATCTGTGGTGTCAGAGACCAAGCTCACATCTGTGCTTCGGAGATGTCTAAAATAAAAAGGGCAGTTTTTCGAAAGACAACCGGCCATGATCCTACACTCTATCAGCAAGCAACTGAAGGGAGTTGGAGCCCGCAGGTCGCACGGAGCTATTCTCTTCCGCAACGCACATGATCGAAATAGGCCAGGCTGTATCCCAGTGCCGAGTAGTACTTGGGGCAATACTTGGGTTAGACCAGCTCCATGTGAGTTTCTTGGACAAGGCACCGATTCCACAAGGATTCCACCAATCAAGATTCTCAGTCGTGAGCAGCCTCCACGGCGTCGCTGCCATTGAAGTCTGACTATAGGACTCCGGAAGCGGCCAGCTGTGTTCCTGGCATCCTCGCTGAAGAAGACGGGGACGATGACGTCGTGGCAGACTTGTGAACTTACGAATTTATTCCTATTCAACTTTCAAATCTCTACGAGGAGAATTTAGGTAATCATTCTCCCTCCTGGACTTAAGCTGTGTTTATTCAGTTTGTACATTAACACTGAGCATCCTAATGATCTCTGACTATCATTAAGAATGTCTTTAATGAACTTAAAATCAGTGACGCTTTAACCGGTCTTGAGCTACCGAAAGTATTATTGTCCTATATCGGGAAGTGACTTATTTCTATGTTTTGTTTCAATCCACGTTTGAGTAGATAAATAAACTGGTTCCATCATTGCTACCGGGATACTTCTTGGACCACTGGTGGCGGACATGCCAATTACATAGCTCGTTTTCTACATCAATTTATCTATGAGATAAAACAGAACTGAATGATCACGAAAAATGAAACTCTATACTAAGAACTATATTTCAGGTTAAACAAAATGAACTAAAAATGATGTGACGGACATGAAGCGCATCTACCTGCGTCTGCTTGCTGATGACGCTGTGGTATACAAGAAGGTAGCATCGTTGAGTGTTTGTAGGAGGATATCAACGTTTTAAAGAAAATTTTTATTTGGTGCGATGAGTAGCGGCTTGCTCTAGACGTAGAAAAATTTACGTTAACACAGACGAGTAGGAAAAATAAACTAATGATGTTCGAATACAGCATTAGCAGCGTGCTGGTTAATACAGTCACGTCGATTAAATATCTGGGCGTAACGTTAGAAAGAAACATGAAACGGAATGAGAATGTAAGGACTTTTGTAGGGAAAGAGAATGGCCGACTTTCTTTTATTGGAGGGTGTGTAGTGCTGGAGTGTTTCTGGGATCCCCACCATGTTGGACTAAAGAGAGACACAGAAGTAATTCAGAGGTGGACTGCTACTCGTAGGTTTGTTACCGGTACGTCCAGTCAACACTCGAGTGTAACAATGATGCTTTGTGAACAACTCACGTATCACACACTCCCCGTATATCACAAAAATGCAAAACAAACTACCCTTCTTTGAAGTTTTTTGATCCCCTCCGTCAGCCCTTTTCTGATACCACAAAGCAGTATTTCATAAGAGGGCAGAGAAACGTAGTGTAGACCGTTCCTTTAGCAGACCTGTTCCATCATCTAAATTTTTTGCCAATAAAATGCAGCCTTTGATTCGTCTTCTCCACCATGTATTCCATTTGGTCGTTCAATTTAAGTTGTTTCTATTTGTAATACTTAGGTATGAAGTTGAACTGACACTCTTGGATTAGTGTAATTTCCTGTGTAACAGAAATTCAACTGGTTCCTGCTAGTACTCATGTTGCTAACTTTACATTTCGCATTACTTATAGTCATTTGCCACTTTCAACACCGTAAAGACATGATATGTAAACAAACCATTTTGCTATTAGTTTTGATCTTCTGATGATCTTATTACATGGTAAATGTCAGCAGCATCAGCTAACAGTATAAGACCACTGCTCGGAGTTTCTCTCAAAGCCTTTAGAAAAACAGCAGAGGGCCTATAATAATTCCTTAGGGAACACCAGCTACCACTTACGCTTCACACGGCAACTTTATATCGGTTGCTACGAATTGTGTTCTTTCTGGCAGGATATCCGAATACAGCTGCCCCACCGAGACGATACTCTATAGGCACGCAATTAGATTAGGAATCCCTTGTGAGGAAGCTTTCTGGAAATCTAGAAACAAAGAATCAATTTGAGATCTCCTGCCGATGGTACTCATACGTTTGTGTGAGTCAAGAGCTAGTTGTGTTTCCAAGAACGATATTATCTGAATCTGTACTGACTATGTGTCAATAAATCGTTTTCGTGGTAATTTATCATATTCGAACACAGTGTATGTATACTTGACCGCAAAAAAGTGGACCAATGCTGAATGCAGGCAACATAGTGTAGCTGTGTCGCATCTCCTCTAAATTTGCCGAAACCCTGTGTGGCACAATCGTTGAACTATACACAATGCTTACACGAAGAGACCACTAGAGAACAGTGATCATTGTGGCAGTAAGTCCAGATGTAAACTAATACCACGTGAGCCGTGGCGCTCGTTACTGGCGCGCCAGTCTCTTTAATGTCCATTATCGATCCTTCGATGTTTCTTATCTTTCCTTGCCTTGTTGCTTTCCGCGAGTGGCAGTTGTTTGCTCGGGCTACCTGCTGAGACGCCGCGAGGTACGAGGTGGGAAGCAACCACGTATATGTGGAGTTGGTTGTACGCGATCTGCCGGTTCAGGATGGAGGATATTTGTTGGCTGCCTGCCTGTCTGCTCTCCTGATTTTGCTCGCCGTGCCTTGCGACCGCCTAGCTTGGGTTGCTGCCTGGTGTATCCTACACGAGCCATACCGGACGTCAAGCAAAAGTTAAGCGGCCTTGCTGTTTCTTTTAAAGAAAGGGAGCAAATGTAGTATAAGACTTTTGTAATCAATTTTGGTGGCCTCTTAAGTGTGGCCTTAGCGTTTACACTGCCTTTGGGGAGAGCTAATTCTTTTAAATTTTAATAGTTGGGGTTCCCTGTCCATTACAATCTTTTGGGAGTTTTATTTGAATTTTCTCTTTGGGGTTCCTTCATTGTGCTTGGTTAAATGTTTACTTGTATAGCGGGAAGTGACTCCTGGTTAAAACTCGGAGAAGGTGTTTGATGTTACTGCCGCCTCCGGCATTCGTCTTTTCAATTAAGTGTTGCCATCCCTTCGAGCGACCTGGTGTCACTCCTCGTTAGTTATTGCTGGTTTATGTGTACTTAATTTTGAATTGGCCATTTGAATTAATATTTTGGAGCACATTATAGCACTAAGGTAACCTCATTGAATAGCACCTTGTGCCTCGGTCTATTACCTTAATTTTCAGTGGCACGATCTAGCTCCACTACCGGTTTTACGGATGTGTTCCCATCAAAATCTTGTCTTGTATAACTTTGCCCCATGTGTGTCTGGGAACACAGAGATGAGCTTTAGTGTGACTTCAGTGCTAGTCAGTTAATAGAATCTTCAATTTGGCTTGGCTTACACTGAAGAGTTTGAGTGGAGCGTACTGTGTTTGATTAGTTGGTTACTGTGAGTACAAATTCACACTATTTATTTGTTGCCGAAATTGTTAAAGTGTCTGTGTCGTGATTCAGTCACTAGCTACGTGTTTGAGCTAAACTAATATAAACTTTACATTGCCTCCTTAAAATTTGTTGCCAGCAGAAACCCTTAAGAGAACTAAGTTTTGTCACTGCTTATGTTAACCGTTACTGGGAGCAATATTTCGTGTAGTTAAATTTTGTCTTAAAATGTGTGTTTCGCTGTTGTAATAAACGACTGATGAAAGAAAAAAGCATTGGGGCCTGGTCCTTCCTATTGCGTCCGGTTTGTAAAACGTATCACCACGCTACAACAAATATCGAGAAAACACGTTATTAGGAATGAGACAGTCCCTAACGCTAGTAAATTAAACTTCATTACACTGTCACTTCAGACGTCTTATCACACCCATTAAATGAGATGATGAGCTGTCGCTCGTGATTTGAATTACCGTTGACTGTGATGTACCATGTCAATCGGACGTCTGATCCAGTGTAACCACGTCAATCCTCCTCCACACCACATTCCAACTACCATAAAGATTCTTGCCCTCCACGACGTTTGATGGACGCCTCTGCTGTAGGACGCGATAGATCTCTCGCGCCATCGGTGGTACTGCGATATGGACTTAAATGTGTTCAATATAAAAGTGACCGGAGCAGTAAAAAGGTTGAGTATGTGTTGCTTTGTCAGTGGGGGCGTACGGGAGGACGGAGAAAAGGTCTCCTGCAGCAAACCCGCCAAATTGTCCGGGTGATGGAGCCACAGCTTGACGTGCGAGCTAACAGACAGGTCCATCACTCTGTCTTGGACATAGACTAGGCCAAGATCTTCCCTCTCTGGGATAATGGCCATCAACTCATAAGTGACTTTGATGAGGATGCCCGTCCTGACGTAGGCTTCGAATGCCGCTAATATAAGTCGAGCCATCATTAACGGTAATGGAAATGCGCGCGCTGTGTGTGGAACGCGCTATGTTAAGTAAACATTAACGAAGTGTGTCCTTTGATGAATATGAAGGGTTCGCAGACGAAGGTTGGAGATCTGGACCAAGATTTGTTGTACTAAGCGGCGGTAATTAATGGCCACAGTGAGCCGTATGTTGTGAAACTCTGCTCCGAGACATTTGATAGTACTATTAAGTTGGAGTGGGTCGACACACGCTGGAGTCAACCAGTCTCCTAGGTTCATGCCGACCGATTTGGTGACGTTCAGAGAGCTGCCTGAAGCCTCACAGTACGTGGCAATTCATTACAGAGCGCTGGCTAAATGGTCGCTGTCGCGGAGCACAAGAACCAGGTCTTCTGCATATGCTGTACAGCGAAATGTGACACGACGTGAGTCCTGTGAGACGTTGACAGAGGCCAAGAAGCAGTGGTTCCAGTACCAGCGTAGAGCATGATGCAGGGGGCAGCCTTGACGCACCGATCTGGAAATCGGGAGGGACTGCGTGAGTTTCCAGTTAACGAGCACCCTGGAGGTCACCCCTCGGAGGAGGGACATCACGATGTCTATTAATTGCTGTGGGTATTGCGTGTGTTGAAGAACGGACGTCAAGTACACTTGATCGACTCGGTCGAAAGCTTGGCTAAAATTTAATGATGCCAGCGCTCCCGGGATGCGGCGTGGCCTCGACAGAGCTATTATGTTATGGTATCGATACAGTGCTGTGTCGATGTGTTCCCTCCTAGGGAAGCCTGATCTGCTGAGATGCTATGAGGCAAGGTCGGTCGTATACCGTTTGCTAATAATCTGGTTAACATCTTAATGACGAGTGTCAGTGGGCGGTAATCATGTATACGAGTGCCACCTATCGGTTTGTGTACCGGTATAATCATTCCTTCTACAAAGGCTGCTGGGAGCGGCATTGCTGGGGACGTAAGCTCCCGATAGATGTCTATAAACGTAGGAGAAAGTAAATACTGAATCTATAAAACTTCACAGGGAGCCCGTCGGGGCCAGGAGACTTGTTCGACGCTCCTTTACCTATGGCGACGATAACGTCGTCTTACGTAATTTTGTTCAATAATTCAGTTTGTAAGTCCTGTGGAACACTACCATAACCCAGTCGTGAGGCTTCTGTAGCTGTCCTCAGCTTTGAAGATTGAGCAGAATAAAGTTGTGCGTAATTGTAATAGAAAATTGCATCATTACCGCGTTGATTGGCCTGGCTACAGCCGGCCGCAGTGGTGATAGCATGTATCAACGCCCGCCTTACAGTATACGTTCTCGAATAACGTGGTACAAGGTGGTCGTTCCAATGTTAGTCTGTCGTGTGTTGACGCTCGAACGATCATCCCTTTGAGGTGTCGGAACATATAGATTATGATCTGTGCCTTCCCACTCCGTACTCTCATCTGTCATCATTGGCGAATAACCGCGAAAAAAAATCGAACGTATGCCGTCTCCAAGCACCCTCTCACGACTATACGTAATCACGGTTCTCCATAGGGCTGGCTTGGAGCACTTTAACCACTATATGATCGATGTAGCGTACGTCGGGAGGCGGCAGATATACGAACTCCACGTGTCCTCGATGACGCGCCGATAATCCGGAAAAGCGAGATGAGTGAGGTTTAACTTCCATTGACGTCGGTTGGGCCACAACCGTTGGCGGGGAATCTTGACGGCACATATATACGCCTCGCGTCCAGAGAGGGTTCCTGGCCACATCTCCGAGTCGCTCACTGCAGCTGCGAGAGAACGATAGACGTAAATCCTATCAGTGCTACAAGACGAGTGACTCGTGAAACGAGTGAATTACGTTCGATTTCCTTAGACGTGTTCCCATGTATATACCAGCTGGATATCGCAGCTGAGTGTACCAAGTTGCCGGCCGGTACGGCGGAGCGGTTCTAGGCGCTTCAGTCTGGAACCGCGCGACCGCCACGGTCGCAGGTTCGAATCCTGCCTCGGACATGGATGTGTGCGATGTCATTAGGCTACTTAGATTTAATTAGTTCTAAGTTCTAGGGGACTGATGACCTCAGAAGTTATGTCCCACAGTGCTCAAAGCCATTTGAACCATTTGTCCCAAGTTCGGAGCGCGGTGAATGGCGTTGAAGCTGAACTTTAGGTGTATGGGTGCTATTGAAATCGCCCCCTAACACCAAGTTATCGTGCCCGCCTTGTAAAAACGGTCTACTCCAACCGCGAACAAGAGCGATAGGTGGCGACGGCGATTCGTTCCAGATGAGGCGTACACATTGATAAACTGAACCCCTAGCTCCGTGACGGCCATTCCTCTGGCTTGGGGAGGTATTCTTCGTCCGCCTCGAATCCCTCCCTGAGGAGAATTGCAACACCGATTATAGTTGGCGAGGCGTGGGACACGTGAGCCGCATAGCCACACATACCGAGGAAATCGTAGACGAAGTCGTTATGAAACGTCCCCTTTGAAAAATTAGTAAATTACTGTGCTGATAAACCTCTACTTTATTTGATTTTCAAACAGCTGAGCAAAACTGAATGTATTCAGACATTACTCTCTTTACTTATTCTCATCAACACTAAACTGACACATATTTTTAGCGCAACGCAGTCTGACTTTCATTAATCTGTAGAAAAAATGGCCCTGACTAACCATAACCCATACCTTTCATGAATCACTTACCTCACAAAAATTATCGTTACTCGAACTACTGCAATACAGCGAGCGCCCATACTGCAAACTAAATTAAAGATTGTAACTACTGAAGGCACTAACTGCTGATAGGCATACTTAGCAATGAAAGATTCTGATAGAGAACAAACAATGTATTTACCTTAATATACACACACACACACACACACACACACACACATATATATATATATATATATATATATATATATATATATATATATATATATATATATATATATATACTCCTGGAAATGGAAAAAAGAACACATTGACACCGGTGTGTCAGACCCACCATACTTGCTCCGGACACTGCGAGAGGGCTGTACAAGCAATGATCGCACGCACGGCACAGCGGACACACCAGGAACCGCGGTGTTGGCCGTCGAATGGCGCTAGCTGCGCAGCATTTGTGCACCGCCGCCGTCAGTGTCACCCAGTTTGCCGTGGCATACGGAGCTCCATCGCAGTCTTTAACACTGGTAGCATGTCGCGACAGCGTGGACGTGAACCGTATGTGCAGTTGACAGACTTTGAGCGAGGGCGTATAGTGGGCATGCGGGAGGCCGGGTGGACGTACCGCCGAATTGCTTAACACGTGGGGCGTGAGGTCTCCACAGTACATCGATGTTGTCGCCAGTGGTCGGCGGAAGGTGCACGTACCCGTCGACCTGGGACCGGACCGCAGCGACGCACGGATGCACGCCAAGACCCTAGGATCCTACGCAGTGCCGTAGGGGACCGCACCGCCACTTCCCAGCAAATTAGGGACACTGTTGCTCCTAAGGTATCGGCGAGGACCATTCGCAACCGTCTCCACGAAGCTGGGCTACGGTCCCGCACACCGTTAGGCCGTCTTCCGCTCACGCCCCAACATCGTGCAGCCCGCCTCCAGTGGTGTCGCGACAGGCGTGAATGGAGGGACGAATGGAAACGTATCGTCTTCAGCGATGAGAGTCACTTCTGCCTTGGTGCCAATGATGGTCGTATGCGTGTTTGGCGCCGTGCAGGTAAGCGCCACAATCAGGACTGCATACGAACGAGGCTCACAGGGCCAACACCCGGCATCATGGTGTGGGGAGCGATCTCCTACACTGGCCGTACACCTCTGGTGATCGTCGAGGGGACACTGAATAGTGCACGGTACATCCAAACCGTCATCGAACCCATCGTTCTACCATTCCTAGACCGGCAAGGGAACTTGCTGTTCCAACAGGACAAACAGGACAATGCACGTCCGCATGTACCCCTTGCCACCCAACGTACTGTAGAAGGTGTAAGTCAACTGCCCTGGCCAGCAAGATCTCCGGAGCATGTTTGGGACTGGATGAAGCGTCGTCTCACGCGGTCTGCACGTCCAGCACGAACGCTGGTCCAACTGAGGCGCCACGTGGAAATGGCATGGCAAGCCGTTCCACAGGACTGCATCCATCATCTCTACGATCGTCTCCATGGGAGAATAGCAGCCTGCATTGCTGCGAAAGGTGGATATACACTGTACTAGTGCCGACATTGTGCATGCTCTGTTGCCTGTGTCTATGTGTCTGTGGTCCTGTCAGTGTGATCATGTGATGTATCTGACCCCAGGAATGAGTCAATAAAGTTTCCCCTTCCTGGGACATTGAATTCACGGTGTTCTTATTTCAATTTCCAGGAGTTTATTTCAGCTAGCTAGCAATCGCAAGACGCTGGAGACTATTCTTTTTTGTAAGTGCTCTGCATTAAATCTCGCCTTACGAATATATGTGCTCTACCAAGATAGCTAAACTGATTGCAAAAAAAAGAAAAAACTGTATTGATGGCAACCTTGCCAAATAAATGCGTATACATAGCATATCACTCACATTCTGAGCACATGTAAAGTGTACCCACTGTCTCTTAAACAACGGACGTAAACTACGTTCTGCTTAGGAACTTCATTTACATCGCAATGATACCTGATTTCTCTGTAATTCACAATTAAGTGTTTTGTAAAGGGTTCACAGAATCGCTTCAATTTCTCGACTGTTCCCCTCACGTACGAAGCTCGAGAAAAACGAACATCAAAATCTTTAAGTGAAAGTTCTAATACCTCTTTTGCTATAACAGTTGTAATATCAAGCTTCGTACGGTGGTAGCAACTAAAACTGTTTCCATTCGGAGCAGAAAAGCGGTAGATGAAATATCGTGGAAAAAACTTGCCGTAGTGGAAAAGCTTTTCTTTTAATATTGCGTCGCGCAGCTTGTTCCCCTGCCCCCTAAAGCCTCCAGCCTCAGTGAAAGAAAAGAGAAAGATTCGAGACACACTCGCCCATAATTCGTCATACTACAAAATCAGCATCTTTCTTTCCCCATTTTTGATGTCCTCCGTCAATCCCATCAGGTAATGATCGTACAGTGCTCGGCAATATTCCATTAGAAGCTGAACAGCCATAATGCTGGCAGTCTCCTTCGTAGAATTCTTGGGCCTTCTAAGGCTTCAGACAATAACCCAACTTTTGTTTAGCTTTTAACACAACATGTGATGTTTCCCAGTTACGTTGTTTATATTTGTAAGCCCTAGGACTTTCGTTAGAAACCCCTCACATTTGTTTTATTTCTCGATTTCTCGAAGCGTGACGAAATATTCTTAACAATTATATGGAGAGCCTCATACATTTTATTGTTTAGGATCAATTATCACATTTTGCACCGTGAATATATATATATATATATATATATATATATATATATATATATATATCTCACTGTACTTGCGAAATCACAACCATCGCTTCCATTTCGCTAGGTGACGTCCTGTCGATTAATGCAGACTGTCACCTTTCAGGCAGACAATCACGAATTCAGTCGCACAACTGAAACGATAGTCGATAGTGAAGTAGGTCGTTGGAAGTCGCTTTTGAGGAATGATATCAAAAGCCTTTTTGGAACGCTTCATATAAGAAATCAATTTGAGAGACCTATTATGGAGTACGTCGTTGAATGAAGATCCAGCTATGTCTCACAAGAGTGATGCTCTATAAATCCATGCTGGTTTGTTGTCAATAGATTATATATTTCGTCGTAATTCATAAAGTAGGAGCAAAGCATTTGTTCACACGTCAATGTCAATGAAATGGATCTATAACTCAGTGGATTACACTTATTTGCATTCATATGTGTTGCGGTGGTCTGTGCAACTATCCATTCTTCACCCTCACCATAAATACTGGACTGCTCTAATGGCATCGTAGGAAGAGTAACTGAGCGTCTGCATCGTTGTTGCACAAGATGCACATCTAAATTGTTGGCCCACTCAAAAAAGACATTGCCTGTAGAAACATTATCGTCCTGCTACGATTATGATAGGGTCATGACAACATAGTGGAACATGTCTGGTGACGCTGTGATTGTTTTGTTACTTCCTGGAATGACAGAAAATTATCTTTAAAGATTCACTTGGCACGTTAGTGGCATACCAACAACAGATTCCGAATGAACTCCACTTTTGTGTTTCATTGACTCATCAAATATGTGTTTACAAGCAGGAGAGGTTGCTTTCACGCAGTAGCTACAACTAACGTTCCTGTATACATTGCGAATTATGTGTATCAGCCGTCACAAGGGCAAAGACGAGGCGATGAACACTACAGTTGGTCGCTTGCTCCACGAAAATGTTCACGCACTGTAAAGAGTAAGATTACATAGCTCTCAGTTCCAACTGGATCGAAAGCACCATTTTACCTCCTCTGTGGCAGAGCTACAAACAGATATATCGAACTCAGAAAGAAATCCTTAGAGATTTTTCTATCGTAAGACGTCTCGCTACGTTCAGTAACCATTAGATCTAGAGGTACGAAACATAAAATCCTGCAGAACTGCTAATCAGAATACACAGACATATTAATGAGATCGTATCACTGAACAGTCGGTTAACTGTGTTTTATTCAGCAACTACTCACATAACCACATTTTCATAATTACGTTATAGTCCGGAAAAGCTGCTTTAGTATGGTTCAAAATAGGTCAAATGGCTCTGAGCACTATGGGACTTAACAGTTATAGTCATCAGTCCCCTAGAACTTAGAACTACTTAAACCTAAGTAACCTAAGGACATCACACAACACCCAGCCGTCACGAGGCAGAGAAAAACTGCTTTCGTATGAAGAAGGACTTCATGTTTGAGTGAGAAAGCCATTCATAGTATTAGTATTGGTGAAGTATGTATTAATATTATTTCCCATTAAGTTACTGACCAAAATAGACATATCAGAGAAATTGTCAACAATTTATTCAAATTCATTATCGAAGTCTGCCTCATTATGTGCAAGTACTTTTTTGATTCCACACAGCCGGCCGCGGTGGTCTCGCGGTTCTAGGCGCGCAGTCCGGAACCGTGCGACTGCTACGGTCGCAGGTTCGTATCCTGCCTCGGGCATCGATTTGTGTGATGTCCTTAGGTTAGTTAGGTTTAAGTAGTTGTAAGTTCTAGGGGACTGATGACCACAGCGGTTGAGTCCCATAGTGCTCAGTGCCATTTTTGATTCCACACATGTAGCGGCTTGTTTATTCTGAGTTACGCCTCGTATAAAGCCCAAAAGCCAAAACAAAACAAACAAAACCAAACAAAGAAAACAAAAACTTACTTTCTTGATGGTTGGTCGATAAGGGGCAAGACAGATAAACATATGCGTGTGCCACATTAGAAAACATATTTAGCGTGTTTACCAACCAAGCCCTTTAGTAGTGACTTCCAGGACGCATTTGTTACTGTGCCATCGCTAGGCACATTGTTTGTTGGCAACAAATAACAAATGTGAAGGACACATCCCTTTGAGACAGTTCTTAGCACAAAGCAACTTCTTTGTGCCACCAGTAGAAATGGTCACTCTGCTCCTGAACTGGATAATGGATGATTCGGAAAAAGTGAATGGTAGCTCATCTAATTTCAAAATGCGTTTTTGGTGGCTGTAATGAGCGGGATGAAAATTTTGCGCTAGGCTGCTGAAATAGCGCTCCACGTCACTTCTTTAAGATAACGTTTCCCATGCTACAAAAAATGTGTTATCGGCTGTGTGCGCATGTGGATTTGGAAACCTTATTAGTGCATGAAGCTTTTCTCATTCTTGATAACGGAAAATAACGAAAGCTCCCTTCTTTTCCAATTTAGTGGCTATCAGGCAGTATCCATTCATCCATTTCAATAGTAATGCTAACTATGACGATATCGAAGTTATCACAAAACGACATTCAGTATGTGAGTGGGAAAAAAATCGACTTTTCAGGGATTCGGACATTGACCCCTTCACTTAGCAATCCATTGCGCTGACCACGCAGCTACTGAGGCAAACGAAAGAGAAAATCTTTAGAGTGACACATTAATGCAGAAAACACTTCCAGCATGTTTCCTTCCTTGATTTCAAAAGAATACCTCTAGTGTCAGAGGCTCAATAAACGTTAACAAGATTTTGAGCGACTTGTTACTTTTAATCCTTTGACTTAGTGTCACACTCATAATGTGTCGCCAGCAATCATAAAAGCTACGGCCCTCTGCTACCGCATGGTCGGAGCGTGTCGCAGAACAATCCAGGCATCTCTCCCCTCCCAGTACCTCAGCGCTCAGCACCACTCTCACCGATCGGACCGTAGACTGTCTCATTAGCTCCCCACCCCTCATTGCAAGGTAGCTGACTATCTCAATGATCAGATTGCAAACTAGCTCACTGCTCCCCACCATGGCAACTAGCTCTCAAAGACGAGATCACACGGGGTGGACCACATGGGAAACTGAGGCGTCACTGTGTTCTCTGTACTCTTGGCACAGTGAAACAGCTTGCAACTCGCTTTCGTGACTGAGCACTTCTCCAACCGTGTTCAGCTATTAATTCTTTGAATACTTTCTTGATCTGTTCCAAACGTCTTCTGCACTATTATGAATTTTTCCTTGTCCGTTCCTTTTATAGTAGCTTCTGTTGGAGTGTTGGTAGCCTTTGTTCCTCTTTTAATTCCTTTGGGTGGAAAGGATATTCAATTTAATGGTTATTGTAACATACATGATAGTCCATCTATACACTTTTCCTAAGGACAAATGGTAAACATTTAGAGATATGACAGGAACGATCGTTTGAAGCAAAAAGCTAAATATGGACATGCGCCCAATTCCAAATGGTTTCTGAGACGAAATATATTTATAGTTATTTGTGTATGTTTTTCTTGAACAACACGAAATGCGCCGCCTCTAACGAAAACTTGTTGCAGTACAAAATTAAACTATATTAAATTTCTTTTAAAGGGCCCCTTTTAATTTTTTCTCAAGGACTTTTAGTCTGCGTGAAGAGAGGGAGATAATATGGAAAATCTTGAGCAACGCACATACATTGAGCTGTACGCAAGCCAGTTTGAAGTGGTTTCTCGACTTGCTGACCCACGTGCCCTATATCAAATTATTCCTATTGAACTCGTCTGCACTACTGTGGGACATTGTAAACAATGACATTATACTGAACAATAAAGAAAGTAAGTAACAGTATACATTAAATATGATCTATCTCGGAAACCTTTCAGAAGAGTTCATACGTCCACATGGAGTTTCAGGCCCAAGTGATCATTCCTGCCATATCCCTGAATATTGACCATTCATCCTGGCATAACCTGTTTATTATGTTTGATTTTTTGTTTATGCATTCAACCTGACCAGATTAATACCCTCGGGAGTCTTCTTAGATCAGACCAGAGTTTTATATGTGATCACAAAACTTGTTAAAATCACAGTGAAAGGCCTCTGTGTGGCCGAGCGGTTCTAGGCGCCTCAGTCCGGAACCACGCTGCTACTACGGTGGCAGGTTCAAATCCTGCCTCGGGCATAGAAAATCATAATAGTTTTAATAGGATATCTTTTCTACTTCTCTCTGCATTGTAGTAGGCATTTACCTGTTACCCCCTCTTGGCAGAAATTGTTGGTTTTCCTCGGGCTTTCTAAATATCTTGTGCCCACTGGGTAATAATTATCACCAAATTTGGTAATCTGTAGTCTTTCATACTTTTGACATAATCCTTTGCGATGTTTCTGTATTCTTTAATCTGCTCATTTAAGTTTATCACTCTCAGTTCTTTTCTGATGTCTACATTCACTATCACGTCAGACAGAACATACCAAGCAACTCTCCTTAGCAGTCTGATCTCCAGTGCATGTATTGCGAGCAGTTATTATGTTATTATGAGCAGTAGTGGACCAACAATAACCATGAGTACTTGGACTGCGACGACGTCTTGTGTGGTAAATGCTGAGCAACTACCGTCATTTACCTCTGCGAAATGATCAGTAGGTGTGTGTTTTGTTTACAGTTCAATGAAGGTTATCGCTGAAGTCAAGTACTGGTTCAGTTCCTTGGTTGGGACAATGGGACCAGCTGGAGCGTCTGCTTTTCCTACTCTTCCCTAGATCA
Organism: Schistocerca gregaria; assembly: GCF_023897955.1. Lineage (NCBI taxonomy): Eukaryota > Metazoa > Arthropoda > Insecta > Orthoptera > Acrididae > Schistocerca > Schistocerca gregaria. Next base: position 349,205,342 of record NC_064931.1, read on the forward strand.
TACAAGCGTTTCCATAGAACATCTGTTCTTTATGTTTCAGATTAATGTATTGGCATCTCTTAGTTATTGTTCCTCTGAGTGTTATTCACTATGGGACTGAACTACTGAGTTAATCAGTCTCCTAGAACTTAGAACTACTTAAACCTAACTACCCTAAGAACATCACACACACCCATGCCCGAGGCAGGATTCGAACCTGCGACCGTAGCGGTCTCGCGGTTCCAGACTGTAGCCCCTAGAACCGCACGGCCACTCCGGCCCGCACGAACAAAACACAATGTCACAAATGTTAGACTGTTCTCCGTTTCAGACCTCGTTTACTAATGGAGAAATGACGTTCCTCATAACGTGAGAAATGAGAAATATTGAAGCTGTAATGGCACGAACTATACTACAAACTGGAAAAAAAACACAAGACCACAAATAAATCCACTTATTGCAACATGCCATACAAAGTCGCTACCAAGCATGTGCAAGTTAATGTTGTACTTAGTAATTGGAGTGCTGCAATCTTCACTGATGATCATAGGCCTGATGCATCGAGCCTATGATGCGTCAGGATGGGTGGTGATCACTTGGGTGGACGTCGGTATGTATACTACGGCCACTGGCTGATGGATCGGGAATTGGTCTTACCAAGACAGACACCCGCTAGCCCTTTAACAAACAAGTTTCTGAAAGATTTTTCTGTTAGTGGCGGGTAAGAAAACGAATGAAACTGTCGCTGACCTATCAGACTAATGCTCTTAACAAACAGACGGAATAAACATTAAAAACGATATGACGACATTGCGTTTGCATTGCATGGCGTTGACTACTAGAACATGAATAGTTTATTCACAACTACAGCTGAAGTGGAAGTCAGAATGTCTCATGTACCCCATTATGACAAATACATGATGCTGACACATGTTAAATTCGGTTGTTGGTAGGATTGAGGCAAGTTTGTAATGGCTACAGTGTGGGCTCAATTCCCGCTGGTGGTACCAGTTTTTAACAGCCACAAACATACCCTCTTCACCTCCAGTAACTCAAGTAGGGAATGCAGGACCGTGCCTTGGTTCAAAATCAACAATAAACATGTCAGGTCACTACTGACTGGAACATAGTTGTATTACTGTATGGAAGTTGTCGCTTGCATAAATTCTGTCTCCAGTCATCTTTCTTGAACTAGTAACGTTATTTTAGTACGCGAATCAGGCGTCATGTAATGTCATAGGACCTTCATTTCTTATTTTAAGTGACCTTGAGATTTTGAAAGTATGGGAACTGAACTGGGATTTGGGTTCCGATTCCATTTTTTTCGCTGGAATTGGATCCGTCGAGACGATACTGTCCGACCATTTCGTTGTTTCCACACGATGCCCATCTCCTCCAGGTCTCTCCGAATGGTGTGATCCCAACTACGTGTGCAGTGAACAACGACGATATTCATGGTTTTGGAGTCCCAGGCGGCACAGAACTATTTGCTGCTTTACCTCTAAGCGAACACGTGTACATCTCTCTGCTGGTGAAGAAACAATAAATATTTAATGTCTATTCGTAGCTTATGGTTCCAATATAGCGCTATTGCTGAACATATTTAATACATGACATCGGATTTTTCTTATTTAACAACTCACATAGGTACTAGGTTCTACTCCCTGTCCATCTTTACATCTTTACTCCACGGCGTTTCACACGTGCGCATTGAACTTTGTTACGTACCTTTAGTGGTTACTTCTCAGGGCCAATACAACCTTCTTGGAGTTCTCGGTGCGGTGTTAAATATACAGTCACTTATTTCCAGGTTCAGACATTCGGCCTTGTAAAATGATGCTGGTGAACAATTCGGTATTTTGGGTCTCTTTATGCCTAGTCGACTCTCAGACACATAAGCTCTGTTTGGTTAATAGTGGGTTCGAATACGGATCACGAACGACAACTCATCATGCCATTTAATGAGTATGATACGACTTCTGCAATGTCACTTATTGTAATAAGGTTTAATTTTCCAGCGTTAAGGACTGTCTCATCTCTAATAATTTGTTTTCTAATATTTGTTGTAAGACGATATTGGTTTAGATCTGGACTGAGTGACATAAAGAGCAGTTGTCTGTAATAATCTCTTGTGGCTCCGATTGTGTATAGTCAAACGACTAACTGTACAGGGTTTAGAGGGCCTGTGCCAGAGCTATGCTATATTGGTTGCGTATAGTTAGGTGCGGCCTACATATTGGAATTCAGAGGTGGCCCGCTTTTCAGAGTTGTCGAGTATACCAGTATCCTTTTGTTAAATAATTATAGTCAGTGATATGAGGCTGTAGTTTAGGGGATTTTGGCTATTTTCTTTCTTCAGTAAAGAGTGGCATGTGCAGTTATCCAGTCTTTAGGTACAAACCTTTCTTCGAGCAGTTACATATGATTGCTTAATACGGTGAATATACACTTCTGGAAATTGAAATAAGAAAACCGTGAATTCATTGTCCCAGGAAGGGGAAACTTTATTGACACATTCCTGGGGTCAGATACATCACATGATCACACTGACAGAACCACAGGCACATAGACACAGGCAACAGAGCATGCACAATGTCGGCACTAGTATAGTGTATATCCACCTTTCGCAGCAATGCAGGCTGCTATTCTCCCATGGAGACGATCGTAGAGATGCTGGATGTAGTCCTGTGGAACGGCTTGCCATGCCATTTCCACCTGGCGCCTCAGGTGGACCAGCGTTCGTGCTGGACGTGCAGACCGCGTGAGACGACGCTTCATCCAGTCCCAAACATGCTCAATGGGGGACAGATCCGGAGATCTTGCTGGCCAGGGTAGTTGACTTACACCTTCTAGAGCACGTTGGGTGGCACGGGATACATGCGGACGTGCATTGTACTGTTGGAACAGCAAGTTCCCTTGCCGGTCTAGGAATAGTATAACGATGGGTTCGATGACGGTTTGGATGTACCGTGCACTATTCAGTGTCCCCTCGACGATCACCAGAGGTGTACGGCCAGTGTAAGAGATCACTCCCCACACTATGATGCCGGGTGTTGGCCCTGTGTGCCTCGGTCGTATGCAGTCCTGATTGTGGCGCTCACCTGCACGGCGCCAAACACGCATACGACTATCATTGGCACCAAGGCAGAAGCGACTCTCATCGCTGAAGACGACACGTCTCCATTCGTCCCTCCATTCACACCTGTCGCAACACCACTGGAGGCGGGCTGCACGATGTTGGGGCGTGAGCGGAAGACGGCCTAACGGTGTGCGGGACCGTAGCCCAGCTTCATGGAGACGGTTGCGAATGGTCCTCGCCGATACCCCAGGAGCAACAGTGTCCCTAATTTGCTGGGAAGTGGCGGTGCGGGCCCCTACGGCACTGCGTAGGATCCTACGGTCTTGGCGTGCATCAGTGCGTCGCTGCGGTCCGGTCCCAGGTCGACGGGCACGTGCACCTTCCGCCGACCACTGGCGACAACATCGATGTACTGTGGAGACCTCACGCCCCACGTGTTGAGCAATTCGGCGGTACGTCCACCCGGCCTCCCGCATGCCCACTATTCGCCCTCGCTCAAAGTCCGTCAACTGCACATACGGTTCACGTCCACGCTGTCGCGGCATGCTACCAGTGTTAAAGACTGCGATGGAGCTCCGTATGCCACGGCAAACTGGCAGACACTGACGGCTGCGGTGCACAAATGCTGCGCAGCTAGCGCCATTCGACGGCCAACACCGCGGTTCCTGGTGTGTCCGCTGTGCCGTGCGTGTGATCATTGCTTGTACAGCCCTCTTACAGTGTCCGGAGCAAGTATGGTGGGTCTGACACACCGGTGTCAATGTGTTCTTTTTTCCATTTCCAGGAGTGTATATGAGCGCACGCTTGAAGGAATGTAACTGATAGAGATTGAGGACCTGAAGGCTTCCCTATATTAAGTCATTTAAGCTGCTTCACTCCACCTTGGAATAATACTTCTAAGCTATTTATGCTGGCAACTGTTCTAGATTCGAATTCTGGATTATTTACTTCGATTTCTTTAGTGATGGAATTTCTGAATTCAGTATTTAGTAACTCAACTTTAGTGGCACTGTCATCGTTAATATTACCAGTGCTCATGCTCAGTAAATGTATTGACTGTGTCTTGCCGCTGGCTTACTTTACATTCCATTCTCTTTCCATTCCAGTCTCTTTCGATTTTCAGCCAGACTGCGAGATATAGGTTCATTGTGGGAACTATTAAAACCGTCTAACAACTGAAGTCCTCACTAAGTGTTGAGTTTCAGTAAAACATCGCCAGACATGGAAATTTTGGGTTCTTTTAAAATTGTCATGTTGTTATCGTTGATTCTGCAACAGTGTTCCGACCTATATTGTGTGCCATGGGGGATCAGTTCCCTCTCTCATTAATATATTTGGTTTAAACCTCTGAAATGCCGTCGACAGTATTGCTTTGAATTTATCTGATACATAACTGCTTAGTTTGTGGGATACTGTCTTCAGGTTTCCTCCTACTCTCTCCACCCTGTACGTATGGCAGTTCATAGTGTTTAATTTGATATGTGTACATAAAATCAAGCCACGTAAGTATATTTTTCTCATCGATCGGCATCAGCGGCGCTCTATTAATTAAGTTCCGAGGAGACTGTACTTCAGAATACTATTCAGGTATCATTTGCACACACACGAAGTGTGTAGGCAGCTTGCATTACAGCCGTTTCAAACAGGTTCGGCCAACAAAAGTTTTCTATTGTTAAACAGAGTTGTCTGGAGTAGTTGAAATTCGTAGTATTTCATTTGGTGCAGTATGGACTTTTTAACTGATTACGGTAGTTAACACTCAAAAAGTGAATGTTAGCATCTAAGTCAACCGTACGTAAAACACCAATTTCCGAAATGGTGGCAACAGTCACCAATATCCGTCGTCTTCTGCCTACTTCGTGTCTATAAATACATAAATTATATACCTATATGGATATGGTGTCTGTTCTTTCGGACATGTCCGAAAAAACACACACCATTGATGACCTGCAGCCATCTATAAAAAAATTAGAATTATATTAATACCTGCAGCTGCTAACGGGCGTCGATATATATCAACGGGGACAGGTGAAAATGTGTGCCCCGATCGGGACTCGAACCCGGGATCTCCTGCTTACTTTATTATATTTTATTTGTTGCTCATTTTGTTATTATTTTGTTTTTTGTATTTATTTGTAATTTTTTGTTCTATTTTTCGTTTTTCTCGGGGAGTGTCCACATCAGCCAGACGGCGAGATGTCCTGGTCGTCTTCTCGTTCAGCGAGGGTGAAACACCCTACAATTACCGTTGATGTCTCTCATCAGTCTATCATGTGCAATCCCTCAGTCTTCTCACACCCCTACACCCCAATGGTCTGGCGGGCGAGTAAACAACGACCCCAAGTAATTCGCAAAGAGCCTACTATACGACGCATTTCGCCGTAAAACCGTGTAGCTACGTGTTAAATAATGCCAGAAATCTAACAACTGTGCTACGCTCTCATTAAAAAAGTATGACAATGCCATACCCTTAACGCACACCGTGGCGTTAGGACGAGTAGCAGGGAAGTAAGTGACGTCGGGATGGATCAGCTCGGTAGGCTCTACGGGCTGAGGCGTCAGTCGCAGCAACAATGCCAACATGCGCCATGTGCGAAGCCAGCAGTCGGTAGCCGCACTACAAGTGAAACGGTACATGTCGGTGTCGACAATGGCACATCTGAGGCAGAGAGGAACCTCGGCAAGATGGATCATGTGTAAAAGTTGTCGGATGGGGAATTTTTCAGTCGTTATCACATACCACAGCGCCCTGACCGTGATGGGAAGGAAAGGGAGTGTTTGGTACTCCACACTCGTCTCCAGCCAACAGCCGTGATCTGCAGGAGCCGTGCCTGTGTCCGGTGGACGTCCATTTGGCGCTCTGGCGAAGGTGGTTTGAGACGCTAGTTCCCGCAAGACTGTGTAGTAAAACTCAGAGATGGATCGGAACCAATGCACCCTATCTGGCCCATATGCCATGAGCGTAAGCCGGCCGGGGGGGCGAGCAGTTCTAGGCGCTACAGTCTGGAACCGCACGACCGCTACGGTCGCAGGTTCGAATCCTGCCTCGGCATGGATGTGTGTGATGTCCTTATGTTACTTAGGTTTAAGTAGTTCTAAGTTCTAGGGGCCTGATAACCTTAGAAGTTAAGTGTCATAGTGCTCAGAGCCATTTGATCCATATATTTGCCATGAGCGTGCGTCGAAGATTTGGTTTGGCGCAGTATGTCCACCATCGTGTCGTGGAATCTTCATATGACGCCGTCGCTCACATCTGTACCAGGTATCAGTGACGGCTACACGGCAAGCCTCTTCCCGGAGAATGTTAAAATTAAGAGTCCAAGGTCCTCTACTACGGCTCGTCTTCTATCGTGGCAGAGTCACGGTGCAGACGAAGGCCTGACGGTCTGTGAATGCATTGGGCCACAGCTCAGCACCGACAGTTGGCGCCGAAGACCTCGGTCGACATAAATCCTGTCCAACCCGCTGGCCGAGTGGCTGGTGAAGTGTGTATATCCGTGTCGGTCACCGTGGATTAGCTCCCATGTATCATGCAAAGAGAGATCTCTGATCATAGCAAGTAGGCCAGGACATGGGATAGGGTGAGGGATCTGATCCTTATGGCGTATGAGGCTGTTCAAGTCCCCGCCCACCACAAGGTGCTCTGTAGCACCTTGAGGCAATGGAGCTACCTCAGTGGATTAATAGAGTGTTTGCTCTCGACGCTTCGCAGAACAAGACGGGGCATACAGATTCACAAGACGGACTGCGCCGATGGTCAGCGCAATGCCTCTCGCTGATGGCAAAAACTGAATATCCGTTGGTTCGATGCCATCGCGTAGTAGAATGGCGGTACCAACACCACCGTCAGAAGTTGGGTTGACGTAGGACGCATATCCATAAACATCCATGCGCAGATCAGACTGTACCTCTTGAAGAAACACGATATCAACGTCCGCTGCTCCAATCATGTCAATTAAGAACTGAGTTTTGATCGTGGAGCTAATGCCGTTGACACTGAATGTACCTATCCGATACACTTGGATCATTTGATAGTACGATGACGTATACTGCAGTCGATTAAGCCTGTATGCACAACATCGTCCGTCCGAACTTCCCTGTCATCCCCACCGTATATATTATTGATCGGTTGAGACATGATGTCCTTCAGTCGATCGTCCGGCCACGGGAATCTCTTTGTCACTCGAGCCTGATATCATTCTTCCCATCTCCATATCGGACTCTCAACCGCCAAGCTCGAGATGTGGTACGTTAGGCGACGCATGACGTTCTTCCGACGTCTTAGCTGCAAAATCGCCAGGGGGCTAGTCGGTGAGCTGAGTATCGTCTACTTGGCTTTGTCGTTGGGCGGACGTTGCCAGCACCGAACCACGAACTGTTCGCAGATGGAGGTTCCTCATCCTCCTGCAATGTATCACCATCTCGAGAATCATTTCCTGCAGACAGCCTCCTCTTCTTTCGTCACTTGGGCCACTTCTGCTTGCGGGCGGGCGGGCGGGCGGAAACTGGCCCGCGGGTATCGGCAACTGGAACGGAACAACGTCCGCGTCCGACATGTTCCTCGCTGCCTCATCGTATGTAATACGCAGCGTTGTCGGTTATGATGTAAGCGTCGTGTCTGTAGGTGGTATTTGGACTAGGCGTCGCTGCAGGCATTCAGAGCGTACATGCCCTTCCTGCCTGCACCCTGAACAAGTCCGCGGTTGACCGTCATAAATGACGATCAGTCGACAGCCACCAACTGTCACGTGTGATGGGATGTGTTTACGCAGCTCGATTCGCACCTGACGCACTCCATTCAGTACAGGATACGTCTCGAACGTATGCCACTTTCCTTCCACGTGACTTAGTACTTCCCCGTATGGCCGCAGCGCGGCCACGACGAGCGTGGCCAGAACTTCAAACGGCAGTTCGAAGATTCGTATGTTCCGAACGCAGAGTCCTGCATGGTCGACAGTCACTACACCCACGTTCCCGTCCGAGTGGTGGAAACGATATCCATCGGTGTAACGTCGAAGAAGTCGTTCGCACGCTGCTTCATCCACAAGTTTCAGGTAAACTGTACTAGAGCAGCGCGCGCGTCCGCTTCACAACACTGCTGAGCGCCGACTGTCCGTCTGATCCACCGAGTGCACAGATGAGTGTACGACTGCAAAACTATCTCGCGCACGCCTCCCGCGAGACCCACATTCTCACCTTGCATGTCCACACACTACATTCGTAGTGTCCCACTCCAACTAACTCATTACTCGTGGAAGACATTCTTACCAAATCCGGTAAGAGTTTGGGGAATATGTGTGCTTCCACACAGAAGAAGATCATGGCCGATGTTGCCTGAACTATATACTTATATGGATAAGGTGTCTGTTCTTTCGGATATGTCTGAAAGAATAGACACCATATCCAAATAAGTATATAGTTTTGAAATCACAGCAATTGATTGAACTTTTCCTAAGATCCAGATTTCATTAAATATTAAAAATTTTCTGCCCACCTTTATCCGTTTCGAAATACAGTGGTGTAAAATACGGTGTGAGGTGAAAATGGAGTTTATAAAGTGGCGTAGTGGGGAGAAATGTGCTCTAAAATGCCTCCGTTGTCATCTTGAAGCCCGATGTTGTTGTACTGGGGCCCATGCATTTTTTTTTCTTTTTTGCGCTTTAAGTCCGGTCTGGGTGTAAAATTAGTTTTGCATTATTTCCGTTTCACATAAGTATATTATCTAAATTTTAACAGGTTGTACATTCCATTTCACATGAGTTACAGGCCCTTCTGCAACAGGGAAAAGAAGGGAACCAGCGGAAGAAATGAGGCTATTGGAGATCAAAAAATGGGAATATGTTTATATTTATTTTAAGGAATCTGACTGAAAAGCGGTTTACCATCTGCCTCATTCTATTTTCCTCAGCACCTTTAAAAATTAACTCACAAATCTTGACATGCCAACACATTGTCATTTCTTTATGCTGAGACAGTGAAAACAGTATCAGTGACAGAGAGACGGAAAAATAATAAATCCTGAAGATAGTAGACAGTGGTTGTGCTATAGAAAGAGCGAAGGAGGTAACGGCAGTGTGAGAGAAAGAGAGGGACGCAGTGGCACTTTAACATAGTTGACAGTGACAGAACATTGCAAAAAAAAAAATGTAGGAGGCAGTCACAGGGAGATGAGAGGGAGGGATGAAACGAAAGAGGAAGTGGTAGTGGGCGAGAGCCTGTGATAACACAAGACAGAATATTTGAGAACTAAAATGTGGAAGAGAGAAATAGTGACAGTGAAGAAAGACAGCAGCAGTAGGAAGGAGGGAATGAGATTTAGCAGTAAGAGGGAGTAAGAGGGAGTCAGTGACAACGAAAGGAGACTGTAATAGTAGGACAGAACGAAGGGGACTGTGGCTGTGACACAGAGGACAATGACAGAGAGACACAAGCAGATAATGACAATGAGTTGGGCTGAATCAGGGAGTGAGAAACGGCAACTTGGAATGAAGTGGTATGAGGGACTTACCGAAATTGAGCAGTGAGTGTGAGTGAGTTACAGTTTATGGAGCGTATGGGAGTTTGAGGTGAGTTGTGCGCTATAAAAAGCGTGAATATGTTCGCATGCCTAAATTCTTTGGGAAATTATTTAAAAGTACTAAGGAAGGCAGAATGAGGCAGCTGATAACCCACTTTCCAGTCAGTCATTTAAATAAACAGGAACATATTCGCATTTTTTATATTTCAGTAGGTGCAATTTTCTTCTGGCACATATATGCTTTTGTACAAATCCTACACCAATTTAATGTGCTACCATTTACAGAAATGTATTTTGTTTTTGCTGTGCACATGAACGTTTATAATTAATACGAATTTTGGTAACCCGTATTCACATGCATTTGGATTAACTGTTTTCATAGACATCTATGTTTTGACAAACACGTACGTTGTTAAAGAGTGTGAATGACAGTATTTAATTCTGTAATGTAAGAGTGACTGTTTTTGACTGTTCTGTGTTCAATAGGAGAGCATCTGAATTAGTTCGTAAGCCATCACTGAATGATAATTTCGAGGTAATGCATATCTTCAAAGTAAATGAGGAATTTAAATGTAGGATAATAATTTTAAAATTGATCTAAAAGAATGAATGAAAAGCTGAGAACTGATGCTCTTATTAAACATTATGTTCCATGAAGTAAAGTCTACCTCTATGTTAGTAATGAGAGTGAATGTGTGGAGGCTTAGAATATGTGTGAATGAATTACATGGTAAAATTTATTGTTTGAAAAATTCATTTCCATTACCTAACAATCTGTGCCGTAACAAGTATGTAATGAGTAAAAATTACATCTGTACAAATTTTAAAATCGAGGGAGAGTTGGTGTTAAGCGATCGTTTTTGCCGAACCTTCCATGGACCATAATCAAATTCCATCAAAGTAATAAACCCATCCAGTTAAAATTAATTGTTCGATAGAAATGGGAGTACAAATATGGTTAACATTAGTGTCAGTGATGGCTATGTACAACTACTAATTTCCATGTTAGTTTCGTATTCTGCACAACTTTTTAAGTGCGGAGTTGGGACTACAACTGAACGCACGTGGAGGCATTGGAGAGCAACCAGTGTCTGGCCATTAAAGGGCGGGGGGGGGGGGGGGGGGGGGGAGGGAGGGCAGTCCTCTTCAAATGACAAGCACACCACTATGACGAGGGGTGGAGAAGCCACTTAAGAGTTGGGACCAGTATACTGCATGTGGCGCAGGCTCCACGGGAAAGGCACCGTCCGATTTGCGGCCTAAATGTCGGAAGGCTATTGTGTACTGTTTTTAATGTCGCGAGTCTGCTGGCGCTAAGGGGACATGTCGTGAGCTAACAATGACATGGAGTGCAGTATCAGAATGCCCTGCGCTTTGCAGGAAGTCCATATTCTGCGAATGTAAGGCCCCCGACTATGCAAAGACCTCTAAAGGGGAGTGAGAGAAGCCCCCCCCCCCCCCCGGCTCGATTGTGCTTAAGAAAACAGCATCCACAGCCGTCAGGCTGGGGGCAAGTTAACTGCACTGCTGTTAACTCTGCTAAGAAACAGTAAGAGCCTCTACGACTGGTTAATTTAAACAAATTGAGAAGTTGGAGACTGTAGTCGCTTGGAGAAATCCTGGTGGGCTGAAATACGAAATAAGATATACAGTGACACTCCGATATTGCCTACTTGTGAGCTCCAGCACTGAAAACCTCCACAGCTGGTTCATTATTTTAAAACAGAGTGTGGAAGAGAGATTTTTTTTTATTGACAGAATGGATCTGACTGGTCAGAACTAGGAAAAATCACTGCCAGTGCTGAAAAAAATACGAACAAGGCGCATAGACGAGAAGATATAGTATAGTTCTGCTTCTTGTTGGAAGCACTCCGTGGAACTTACATCCATCCAATATTCGCGAGCGTACGCTTCAGCCGAGAGAGGTACTAAAATTCCAAGTGCTGATGGAGAGCAGTCTCCGGTAAAGGTAAAGAACAGATTGATTTGGAATATCAGACATCGCAGCCACTAGTCATGGGCACTGTAAATTCTACTCATATGTATGATGGACAACTGCCGCATTCGCAAATTTAGTTATTGGATACATGCGAAGATTGCAAGTTGGCGGCAGGGTTTTCATATTTTTAATTCACTTACACAACTTTTAGTTCACTTACACAACTTGTGCTCAATCAAAATAGTGGGTGCTGGCATTATTCTTTCTGTAGCTTCTTTTCCTCTGTATTTAACATTCAATAATCACTGTGCGACATCCGCCATGTTAGTAGTTTCCCCAAATGATGTGGTGACTTTAATGTATTAACTCAAGACCAGACCTTTGTCAAGGGGCTGATAGTTATATCTCATTGTAGCTTGCATTAATATTTAACAACTGTTACGATTTTCTGTGTTTTTGCACTTATTTTTAACTTGATGTTTAAAGCGAACTGTAATAAAAAGGGTTTCATCGTGACCACTGTTACCATTCAGTAGTTTGATTTACTCCATAATATTTTATCAATTTGTGAGTTAAAGAATTCATGATTCACGTATGCTAGAACCACCTCTGTTTAATAAGTTGAATTCATTAAATTATGCATCGTGCGTCATCTATAATTAAAATTACGTGAGTCTGTGTGGAGCGATCTGCCTATCAGAAAATCCTCCTAGTACAGATATTTCTGATATCCACAGTGGTATGTCGATGGCTCGTCCATGATCTCACACTTAGTATTACATTAGAAGGTGAACAGTGCTCCGTACCGATAGTGCATGGGAGACGGCTGCTTACCAATGTTGCATGGCACAGAGTGCCTTGTAGCGATGTTGCATCCCAGAATGTGCTTCACAGTATCTTACGTGGCGGTGGCTCATCAGTACGGCAGAGGGTGCTTTATACCAATTTTGTGTGGCAGAAGGCACACTCCTCTGATTTTACGTGGCGGAAGGTAAGTTGCACCAGTGTTGCATCGCAGGACATGCTTCGTATAATTTTTCATGGCATAAGGTGCTTTAGATGTAGATACTAAAATTACATGGCAGAGGATGTAGTTCAGTAATTTTGCGTTTCACAGGGCTCTTTCTACGGATGTTATGTGTCAGAAGGTACGTACTAGCGGCGTCATGTTGCAGAGGATGCTTATTACCAATGGTACGTGGTAGAGGGTGCTTCTTACCCGATCTAAATGGCAGAAGGTGTTTTGTACCAATGTTGGGTGGCAGACAGTCCTTTGTGCAGATGTCGTACCAACGTTGTGAAGCAGAGGGTACTTCATACCAATTCTTTGCGACACTGTGCACCAATGTAGCGTGTCATACAGTACAGGAAATGTCTGAGAAGATTATAGACGAAATGTAGCTCATACCGAAATGGCGCTAGTGTTAGGTGCCCCGCAAGTGAATGTAGCTCACTGCGAGTCCGTTGTGGTTGGACGGACTGCACAGCAGTTGGGCAGTCGGCAAATGTCTGTACCTTGCACTGAACTGGTGCTGCAGTCGTCAGACCGTGCTTCGTTACACCACCACAATCGATGGATGAGCAGAGGAACGCTAGGCCTCATTTCACAGTCACGAATCAAGCCGCCAGTGTATTAAATGCCTTATGTAGAACTTCAGTGGGAACATTATGTCAATTATAGTCTTTTATGTTTGTCTGTAACAAGTGATGCTTCAATACTGAGAGAGTTGTAAATACTCAGAAAATTCCAGGGGAAATGGTTGTACACCTTAAGTAAATCTTGATACATATATCTAACTAATATTTTATCTGTTGTAGTTACACTCAATCTCATCCCGGTGTAAACCAAACCGACCACCACTGCAGGAGCGGCTGTATTTCCATCCGGCATAGCTAATGGTGACTGTTCTGGTCATAAACCAGACAAGCATTGCCTGCTGCATGGTTACTATGTGCGAACGTTCATGTGGTTTAAATGTTCAAATAGGTGTGGATTCCTAAGGGATCAAACTACTGAGGTCATTGGTCCCTAGACTTACACTCTACTTAAACTAACCTATGCTAAGAACAACACACACACCCACAGCCGAGGGAGGACTCGAACCTCCGGCGGGAGGGCAGCGCAATCCGTGACATTGCTCGTCAAACTGAGAGGTCACTCCGCGCGGCTATTTGTGCTTCAACTGCCTGGTGTTGCCAGCTTTTCGTTCTTGGATTTCGTGTATCATATCAAGCATTTCATCATATCTGAGTCACCGCAGGAAATGTTTCTAGCAGAAATTATCCAGTTTCAGGTGCAGCGCCGCCCGGGGTACCTGCGCGGTCTGGGGCGTCTTGTCACGATGCTCACGGCTTGCCCCGTCGGAGGTTCGAGTCCTCCCTCGGGCATGGTTGTGCATGTCGTCCGTAGCGTAAGTTACTTTAAGTTAGATTAAGTAGTGTGTAAGTTTAGGGACCGATGACCTGAGGTACTTGGTCCCGTAAGACCTTACCACGAATTTCCATTTTCAGGTGCAGCATATTGAACGCCTGCTGCTCAGTATTTAGCGACTGACGTCACTAATCTTTCCCCAAGCAGCATCACCACGGGTTGCAGCACTTAAATTTCGCTCATACTATAGTCAGGATGAAAAATGATCGGAATAACAGACGCAGTGGTGGCCTATTTCGCTGATTATAACATAATAGGTATAGAGCACAATACTTTCTATTTGTAGCTGCCGACGAGTACCAGCTATGTGTTAAACAGTTTCCAGACACTAGTCAAAAAATCTGTCTAACACCACGACCTTGTTAAGCGGCCATACGAACATTATGAAACTAGTTACATGTTGCAACAGCACCCCTCTCAAACACTAATACTGTCGAATGCCAGATTCAAAGGGCTAACTAGGCATTGTGAGTTTGAGTGTTTTTGTGGAATCAGTTACGGTGATGTGGTGTTACGTGATTCAGTAACTTAAAATGTATCATACGCATACATTCACGCTGCAATTATAAAACTAGCAAACCGTGATTAAAATTAGTTGTTTATTGTAGAATCACAATCAGTTTTGGACTCAACACAAGTTGACTTTGAGTCTCATTTATTTCTGTTGTTAAAAGTGCACAAGACAATCCATCTGCAGCTTACATAGCGTTAAAGAGGTTAAAAATAGGGCTCAGACAAACAGTAACGGTAAAAGTAGAAACTCCCAGTCTCACATTACAGGATGTGTGCTACAACATTCTGTGACGATGTCTTGTCCTCAATGCTTTTCGAATCATGACCGGAAAGCTTGTCCTTGTGATGCAGAACCTGTCCGCACACCAAGATTACATCAAACTGTGTGTTTATGCGGAAACCCAAGCTCAGACAACAGCCGCCACTGTGCGAACCTGTATCTGCAGCAAAGCTGTCAATAAGTGAATATGGTTACGGTGAAGCCATTAATTCTGGCATAAGCCGAACATTGCACTTCCACAACATGGAAATTTTCCGCTGCAGTATTAAGGCAGGCGAACAAGCTTTCTTTTCAATTACGTATGGAAGGAAAGACTATTAAATTACAGTTGGACACGGGTGTTTCTGTTACACTTACAAATAAAGGAACATATGACTGAATCGGTAGTCCATAACTACAGCAGCCTATTCCTATTTTTTCCACCTACGACAGACACGAACTTCCGGTCCGTGAGGTATGTAATTTGCCTAATTTGCCTGCACCTTTTCGCACAGTCACAAAGTGTGTTTCGTTTCATATGGCCAATTCTAGAAAGAGTGTAAGCATGTTTAGGTAAGAGTTATTTGCAGATTGCAGAATGAAATTTCCACTCGGCAGCGGAGTGTGCTCTGGAACTTGCTAGCAGATTAAAACTGTATGCATAAACGAGACTCGAATTCGGGACCTTTGCCTTTAATGGGAAAGTGCTCTACTCTTATTATTATTTTTTTTTAGTTAAGGAACGTCTTGAATAATGGAATGAAATGACCTCTCCTCGAAATAAAGAATAAAATTTTCTTTGTAGAGAACAAAGGTTAAACGAGTACTACATGACTGAAATAATGCAGGTATAATGATAACGCAAATAAGTCCCTGAATCCCTGGTGTTTGGAAATAAAAGACGATGTTCTACGTAAAACAAAATATTTATTGTAAACGTAAATAAGTATACTTTTCAGCATCACTTTTCTTTCACATAAATGGCGTAACAAATAAGAGACATGAACTCCTTCGTTGAGTGCAAAACAGTGACGGACAACGTACCTCTTCGTGGGGGCATTCCTTCCCAGTCGTGTTGTAACTCGGGTTGGAGACGGAACGTCTTTGTGTTTAATGGTAGGTCCTCTCCACTGTTCTGATCCTTTCTTGTTCAGAATCATCATTTACAGTGTTTACGGTCCTCTCCACTGTTCTGATCCTTTCTTGTTCAGAATCATCATTTATAGTGTTTACCTTCTCCTACCTGGTCACCTTAACTGGTTGGGGGATCAGGGGATCAAGCAAGGCACCGCCTAAAAATATTTGCGTATATGTTCGATATCTCGGATTATACAAAATCAGTGAATGACATCTTCGTAGGAACGTCCAAAAGTCTAGCACATTCCTACCACCCTCTCAGAAAAGCTAAATTACAATCAGACACCGCATCCAAGTCACTCTGATGGTCTTAGTTTGCGGAAAGTATTTCACATCAGGCAGAAGTAATACCCATGGCTCAGTTGCTTGCGGCACCAGCAGGAAGGCGATCATTTTTTGAACCAAAAATAATACTGTCGCCGAAGGCCCGCATGTCAGGAAATGTTCATCTGTGTCTACTACACAGTGGGCACGGTGGCGTTTCCGTCATGTGAATTGTATGTAACCTGGAACGGGTCATATACTTCCCATTTACAACCTGATACCTGTACGCGTCGCCGTATTGAGGTGCAAGTAGCGCACTGTACGCCATACTAGTGACCTGGTCATTGTTGGTTGCCACTCTCTCTGCCGTTACTCGGCCGCCCTCAGGTCAATATGCGATATATATCGATCGCCCCGTACGTCCCCGTAGTCGATATTTCAGTATGTACATAACTGAGTTCCATAAAAGATTCGTGCGCGGCCACCGCTACCGGCGCCAGACGAGGGGATGGTGCCAGTTCCTCTATCAGGGTGCAAGTCAGGCTTATCTGGTGGCGTTGATTACATAGTTCGCCACGGCTCGTTCGCGGACGTGGTGTAGGCCCCAAGCCAACACGCCTACTAGGGACTTGAGGATTTCCGACTTTAAAAAGCAGTTCTGCGCTCGTGTGGTATTCGAACGTCGCCAGGACTCGGCGCACCATCATCACCTGCACTGGAAGGATCTGGGGCTGATGGTAAATGCGAGAAGCTAGGTAAGTGTTGGTAAAGGTGACCCGTTCGATCTTGTCTAGTGCCCTTAAGGTGTGACTTCGAACAGTCGTATTACTCATTTGCACAAGACGTCTGCATCTGAATGCCGCCGAGCGTCGGACGTCGAGGCGCAGATTATTCCCTGAGGTACACAAGGACGACTCACGACCTGTCCTGACAGCTTAACTTAGGTTTGGACGGTAGGAGACGTGTTACTGGCGGAAGTAAAGCTGTAAGAACGGATCATTAGTCGTGTTAGGATAACTCTGTTGGTAGAGCACATGCCCGCGAAAGGATAAGGCACTGAGTTCGAATCTCGGTCCAGCACATAGTTCTGTTCTGCCAGGAGTTTTCAAGATTTATTTGATTTATTCAAAACATGACACAAGACCATGTATTAAAATCAGTGTTACATTTACTCACACTGATGTTACGGACTTGTTTAGTAAGTACAAGGTACTGTTTGAAATAGATTTAGCAAGAGCTAAAAGTTTTGAAGCGTACGGAACTGTGAAAGACGATGCGCAACCGCTTGTTTTTCGCGCACGGCCTGTCCCCGCTTGAATTCGCGAGCAGGTTGCTCGGGAAATGCAAAGACAATGGGGTTCTCCAATCCACTTCTGTGAGTCAATGGATGTCACCCTTGGTCATTCTCAGGAAGCCTTCAGATGGTTTACGTCAGAGTGCTGATTTTAAATCAAATGTAAACTACAAATTGTGGCGTATGCGCTTCCTCTTCCACGTCCGAGAGTAACTGATGAACAGACAGGGGCAGAGCAGATAAATTTCAAAGATTAATTAGTGTAAGGCATATGTACAGTTAGCATTAGACGAAAAGTCCTTGCAATACTTTGTGATAAACACTCATCTCGGTTTGTTCCGGTTTCGCAGGCTACTTTTTGGAAGTGCTTCAGCATATACAATGATAACAATGGGAAATATGTTTCATCGCCCAACATTCTGCGCTATTCCGTGTGGTCCAAGGAACGCCAGAACGTATTTCAGCAATTAAAGGACGCACTGTTACTTCATCGATGTTTGCTTTATTTTGACGCAGCTAAGCCTGTCATTTTAGCTGTGGGTGCATCTGCTTACACGTTCGGAGCTGGGCTGACCGATCACAGTGGTTCTTCTGAGAGACTTATTGCTTTTACCTTGGAAACTTTTACCAAAGCGCATTATAACCACAATCAGCTTGAAAAGATGTGCTCGCCATTATCTATGGTCCTATTAACCTACACCAATATTTGTACGGTCGAAAGTTCTATTTACTGAAAGAGCATCTTCCTTTGAGGGCCTTGTTTAGTCCTGCCAAGCCTCTCCCACCTCCGACAGCACAAAAATTGCTACTTTGGACTCTGATATCGTCTAATTATCACTGTGAGTGTCAGTTTCTGGTAGGTACCGACACAGTGTTTGATTCATTGAGAAATCATATTTTCAAATTGTCTCAAAAGATTTTGAATGTTTTCAAAATTTTCGTCCGGGTTTTCGGCGTGTAGCCCCAGCGACGGCTTCCGACCCAACTCTGCGAGTTTTATTACAATGCATGCGCCATGGGTGACCTCACAGTTTGAAAGACACTCTACACTCTGTGGCGCATAGCTTCTTTCCGCATCGTCACGCGCTGTCCGTACGATCAGGTGTTTTGCTGTTGCATACAGAGAACGGTGGTGTGCGTGTTGTGATTTGTCCCTACAGAGCGAAGTTTGGTCTATATTGCATCAAAGTCACTGTGGCGTAGTTTGCTCGAAGCAACTCGCGAGACGTCATACAACTTGGCAGGGCATGAAGGCTCAGATTTAGCAAATGACATCTCCCTGCGAAGTGTATTTAAAACATTAATCAGCTCCGCCGCAACTCTGTTTTGAGTGGCCACTTCCGTCCGGACCACGGCAACGCATTCATGTTGATTTTTCGGGTCCATTTTGGGACACTTGTGATTGTTTGTGCTTGATGCTTGTAGTATGTTTCCTTTTGCTGCCTTCATGACATCCGCCACTGCTACTACTACACATCGGCGTTCTCTTCTATTTTTTTGTCTTGAAGGTCTTCCAGAGGTCGCTGTCTCCCAAAATGGACCACAGTTTACGTCATCCGATTTCCAAAAGTTTTGCGCCGCTAATGGCTTAACGCATCTGACCACTGCACCTTTTCACCCTCAGTCTAAAGGTGCAGCGGAACGGTTCGCTCGGACGTTCAGTAGTCTCATGGAGATACTCCATTCCGCCCACACTCGGGAGCAATCTTTAAAGACTTTTCTGTCCTCAACCCACTCCTATGCCAAGTGACCGGATGTCACCAATAGTTTTGTTACACTGTCGTAGACACCGTACCTTCGTGCATTTTCTGTGGCAGCAGCTGAAACAATTATTTCCGCCAGGTCAGACAAAGTTTCAGCCGCAAGCTGAAGTCTAGCGGTAAGAAGCAGCGCTGGAAGAGGTGAGTCATTACGAAAACCGTCGGACGCTGTTCTTTTAAGCGTCCAAGGTTCTGCTAGGCTGCACCGTTGTCCCGAAAACCAGCTGCGCCTCGCTTCTGAGTTTATCAGTGTTCTGCTTCAGATTGTTTGTTCATAGACACAGCACATCACTGGCGTCCACGACAGCAGTCACTTCCACCTCTTGGTCAACCGAGGCCGGCACCATCTGCTGTACCAATGGATGTCGACACCCCACTGATACCGCTATCAATGTCGCCGACGTCGGTGCCCATCCCGCTGCCTGAACCTATGTCCGTGGATATACCGGCAGTGGAGGGTCATCAAGCCGACCCCGAAGATCACTTCGCTGTTCAGTCGACCACAGCATCTGCGATTCTGGATGCTGGCGTGACCCTGCGACTGTTTTTCCGGTCTGTGTTCCCGGTCACTCGCAAGGCGGATATCGGGGTGCCGGCAGGGAGCTGTCATGTCCAAATTACACTACCTGTCTCTTTACCTGTGTCCGCATTCAGTCCTCCCAAACACCTTCGTCAAATGCATCTGACCTATTCGACGAGTGGGTGGAGGTTTGAGTGAGAGGAATGGGGTGTCGTCCGAAGAACGGAGTGCGAACAAAAGGTTGGCACCTCCCACCGAAACCACAGAAAACAATAGTCGTTGAGTGCCCCATCAACGAATGAGAAACGCAGGCGTAGCCACGCTTCCTGGAGCTTCGCTACGCCACGTTAATCAATGGTCTACTTCCGGCTGTGTAGAGGAAAGATCGGTCCCAGTTTGTAGTCACCGATCAGGACGACAGCATAGTCTTAGATATGCCGCCAGTGTATTAAATGTCATAGGCAGAACGTGAATGTGAACATTATATAAATTATACATCAATAGAGGAGTCTTGTTAATTTTACCTGTATCAAGTGATACTTTAACATTCAGAGACAGCTATAAGTACGCAAAACTTCCATGCGGAAATGGATTGTTCAAGTTAAGTAGATTTTCATATGTGTATTGTAGTAAAGTGAGCTAATATTTTATGTGTTATCGTTACATTCAATTTTCTCCTCAAGCAAACCTAAGAATCCTCATTGTACCGCTGATGTACTCGCATTTTCGCCCGGCACAACAGTTACCTTTAATGAGATGTCACTCCTAACGCCAATTATACACATACTGATAACATGCGTGTCTCCTGAGAACCTACCTAAAGTGCACTGCTTGCATTGTTTAACTTACATGAAACTGATACAATTCAGTTACTTAATGTTGTTCCTTGAACTTCAATCATGTCCCTACACAGTGCCTTTCAAAAAAGAATTACGGCTACAACAGACAAAATGTCTACGCGTGCGTACTCCGTGCTAAACATGTGATGGTGGGTCAGATTTTTAAATTGCTATAACAGAAGAAAAAAGGGTGTAAACCGTTTTGGAATTATATTATTGTATCTCGTTGTTATCCATTGCTAACCGTTTTGTGTGATTGGGAGAATACTCCCTGTACATGTTACGCAAGTGGCGTTTGTCTGTTTTACGAACGTTTTTACCATTTGTGATTAACGGTTACGAGATCTGTGAAGGTTTAGAATAACAGAAGTTAATTGTGGACTAATCAAAGGGGCATGCAAAGGTTATTTCTTTTGTTGCTGACGGGAAAAGACAGTAGTTGTTCATGGCATTGGCAACGCTTACTTGGGGCAACATTCATCTTGAGGTGGCAGGATGCTGTGATGCACATGCATTTTGCAGATGATGCGAATGCATAACGGCCTCAGCTGGTTTTCCAGGGCTGTGGCTAACCCGGTGACTTTGGTTACAGACAGCCTCCATGGCATGTTAGCTGAAGACGCAAGCCATGCTGCTTGGCATGCTTGTCGCCCCGACACTTAGCTTGATCTTGTTGTTCAACGAATCAGCACATCAAGCTTATGTCGTAGAGTCTACGCCCGTGCCAACTGCTCTGTAACGAACATGACAATGGCCGACCTCATGTTCAGGCACATTGCGTGGCTGGCACATAGGGTGCTGGGCTTAAGTTCATTCAACCTGTTCAAGATTTCATTGTGACCCCAGGCATTAAGACACATCTGTGTCATGGTAACCAGCAGGACTAAGATACCACGTGCATCCCTCTGCTGAGACTATAGACCCCACACTTCCCTAAACTTATCCAAGAGAAGAAAAGTGTCATCGTTCAAAATACGAACCTCTTTCTGCTTTTGTGCTCATACAGCTCCGAGCATCGTGCGCCTGAAGAACAGTACCAGAAGCAGGGCTCACAGCGATTAATTTTGGACTATTCTCGAACTATTATTGATAAAGTTATGAACTATAGCTTATTTACCATGACTTCTTCTGTGTAATGAGGTTGAGCTGAGATCATTGTTTATTTGTCTATATATTACATGATTACTGACTAATCTCGTTACATTTCTAGATATGCACTTTGATATTTTATTACCCAGACAGTTTGAATTACTCTCTGTATGTCCGTCTGGTGTTAGTATCATCATAGAACAACATATTTCTAAAAGGTGATGCCCTTACCCAGATTTTAGGTCCCTGTCACAGCGAAACTCTTTCCGATAGCCCTTTTTTTGTTCAAAAATGCTTCGATGTATCTCCCAGTTTGTTTTGGCCGGAGCTATCGACAAAATTTTTGTATTTACAGGTGGGAAGTAATTAAAGGTGTACATGTGGCTGTACTTGGATCTCATTTTACTTTGTGTGAGTTTTGGGTAACCTTTCATCGTCTGACACAGAATCATGTATCTGTAACATGGAGGAGAAGGTTCAGAATTAAGATTCAGAATTAACACTACCACCAAAGACACTGGCACATATCTCTCCTCCTTGACAAGGAACGCCTTCGTGCAGTGCAAGATTCCGCTACTGATGGAGGGTCAGTGACTCTTCGGTGGCACTAGACGGATTTGAAGCTATCACGCGTGAGGTAAAGCTTGCAATCGTTTCACGACGTTCCTTCATTCTCCCAGGGTCACGTTTTGCACCTAAAAGCTTTATTATAGATCGGCTACGGCTATGCAAATACAACGCTGTCGCTCAAATCATGTTCTTGCATTATACATCAGATTCGCTACCACCCCGTTACACCACCGGTTTGTCCTCTCGTTGCTTTCGCGCGCGCGCGCGCGCGCGTGTGTGTGTGTGTGTGTGTGTGTGTGTGTGTGTGTGTGTGCGTGAGAGAGAGAGAGAGAGAGAGAGATAGAGAGAGAGAAAGAAAAGCATCTCGCAGGCTTCGGTGGGGCCACAGCAATCGAGGTGCTATGTGAGTGCATTTCAGTATGATATTGTCCGCTCCGATAGCTGAGCGGTAAGCGTGACGGATTGCCGTCCTACGGCCCCGGGTTTGATTGCTGGCAGGGTCGGGGATATTCTCCGCTCAGGGACTGGGTGTTGTGTTGTCTTCATCATGATTTCGTCCTTATCCGGCGCGCAGGTCGTCAAATGTGGCGTCGAATGTAATAATCCCTGCACCAGGGCGGCCGGACCTGGCCCGTAAGGGTCCTCCCGGCCAATGACGACAAACGCTCATTTCATTTCAGTATAATATTCAATCAAACAGCATTTTTCCACTCGAAAAGAGTACGAAGCCTGCATTATAGTCGTTTTCACAACCTGTTCAGTCAGTTAGCGTTCCTGCACACTAAGAGATCAGAGTAGACTAGTTTCACTAAGTAGTTCTTGCCGAGACTGCAATTCTAACCAAGTACAAGTTAAAGTTCTAACGAGGTAGAGACGTGTTTCAGGTTATCAAAACTCGTCCTGCCTGCCATCAAGAATTGGGTTGTGAAATCAGCCTCGTCGCTGCGCAGACCGCTGTACACTTCGCACTATTATCGGGTTTACCTTATTCAAAATTTCACCACGTGAAATTTACGGTAGTTGTTGGAGAATTATTGCACTGTCTTCCTTGAAAACAGATTCATAAAATTTACTGAACAGTGCCATTTCTATTACAGTTTTACATGGGGTACTGAGCCTTGCTATGATGCTAATAGCGCATCACAGAATCAATTCGATTTGTGTCGTCATAGGTACCTGGTTACAGCTCCGAACGTTGCAGAAATACTGTGGAATAAGGCGCACTAGCGTATTTTGTTGCCATTTCTTTTATCAATACAGCATATTTTTCAGAAGCCATACATCACATCTTCGTTTCACGTACTGATAATTTCACGTGTCCGCCCCATTCCATGTCTCTTGGAAGTAGCACCCCCACATACGACAGCTTTGTGACAAGCAACACACGTTTACTGATGATCGTATAATTGGATACTCTAGAGTTCCTTCTCCTTCTTAACGGAAATGTATTGAATTCAGCCACATTTAAAGAGAGTTTTCATTCTTTTTACCAAGTGGGAGTAAAGTACAACTAAATCTACATTCCCGCGCAGTCATCCAGCAACAATACTCTCATGCTGACAGCAGTACCTACAACGAACAATTAATAAATCGTACTCTTTAAGTTTGCTTCTTCAGCATCCGATATAGATTTCGCTTCTGTTGAAAAGTGGATCCCTAGAACAATGTACTAAGTTCCGTTATAAAATCAGTCACGATAATCACGAATCTGTGATTACGAGTCATAAGATGCATCTTGAGTATCATCGACAATGCAATACGGCGTCGAACATCTCTTGGAGTGTTTTTTCGGTTGGCCCACTGTGCATCGCAGAAAAGAGACACTGTACCCATTGGTTAGTAAGATAGCCATTTTTTTCACATGTCCAAACGATTATTGATGCTTTCATTGCTCTGTCTCCATTGTATCACTCGGAAAATTACCGGACTTTGCTCACCGTTTATTACAACGTAATCCTTCCGTCATTTTCGGTTTCCAACATAAAATACATGTTATAACAGGACTCCACCTTTTTGAGCTGACTAAGTCCACTGTCGTGTTACTTCAGATTTTAGGTTGTTTGTTTGTTGTGGTCTTCAGTCCTGAGACTGGTTTGATGCAGCTCTCCATGCTACTCTATCCTGTGAAAGCTTCTTCATCTCCCAGTACTTGCTGCAAACTACATCCTTCTGAATCTGCTTAGTGTATTCATCTCTTGGCCTCCCTCTACGATTTTTACCCTCCACGCTGCCCTCCAATGCTAAATTTGTGATCCCTTGAAGCCTCAAAACATGTCCTACCAACCGGTCCCTTCTTTTTTTTCAAGTTGTGCCACAAAATCCTCTTCTCCCCAATTCTATTCAATACCTCCTCATTAGTTATGTGATCTACCCATCTAATCTTCAGCATTCTTCTGTAACACCACATTTCGAAAGCTTCTATTCTCTTCTTGTCCAAACTAGTTATTGTCCATGTTTCACTTCCATACATGGCTACACTCCATACAAATACTTTCATAAACGACTTCCTGACCATTAAATCTATACTCGATGTTAACAAATTTCTCTTGTTCAGAAACGCCTTCCTTGCCATTGCCAATCTACATTTCATATCCTCTCTACTTCGACCATCATCAGTTATTTTACTCCCTAAATAGCAAAACTCCTTTACTACTTTAAATGTCTCATTTCCTAATCTAATTCCCTCAGCATCACCTGATTTAATTTGACTACATTCCATTATCCTCGTTTTGCTTTTGTTGATGTTCATCTTATATCCTCCTTTTAAGACACTGTCTATTCCGTTCAACTGCTCTTCCAAGTCCTTTGCTGTCTCTGACAGAATTACGATGTTATCGGCGAACCTCAAAGTTTTTATTTCTTCTCCATGGACTTTAATACCTACTCCGAATTTTTCATTTGTTTCCTTCACTGCTTGCTCAATATACAGATTGAATAACATCGGGGAGAGGCTACAACCCTGTCTCACTCCCTTCCCAACCACTGCTTCCCTTTCATGTCCCTCGACTCTTATAACTGCCATCTGGTTTCTGTACAAATTGTAAATAGCCTTACGCTCCCTGTATTACACCCCTGCCACCTTTAGAATTTGAAAGAGAGTATTCCAGTTAACATTGTCAAAAGCTTTCTCTAAGTCTACAAATGCTAGAAACATAGGTTTGCCTTTTCTTAATCTTTCTTCTACGATAAGTCGTAAGGTTAGTATTGCCTCACGCGTTCCAACATTTATGCGGAATCCAAACTGATCTTCCCCGAGGTCGGATTCTACTAGTTTTTCCATTCGTCTGTAAAGAATTCGTGTTAGTATTTTGCAGCTGTGATTATTAAACTGATAGTTCGGTAATTTTCACATCTGTCAACACCTGCTTTCTTTGGGATTGGAATTATTCTATTCTTCTTGAAGTCTGAGGGTATTTCGCCTGTGCCATAGATCTTGCTCACCAGATGGTAGAGTTTTGTCATGACTGGCTCTCCCAAGGCCGTCAGTAGTTCTTATGGAATGTTGTCTACTCCCGGGGCCTTGTTTCGACTCAGGTCTTTCAGTGCTCTGTCAAACTCTTCCCGCAGTATTGTATCTCCCATTTCATCTTCATCTGCATCCTCTTTCATTTCCAGTACATCGCCCTTGTATAAACCTTCTATATACTCCTTCCACCTTTCCGCCTTCCCTTCTTTGGTGAAAACTGGATTCCCATCTAAGCTCTTGATATTCATACAAGTGGCTCTCTTTTCTCCAAAGGTCTCTTTAATTTTCCTGTAGGCAGTATTTATCTTACCCCTAGTGAGATAAGCCTCTACATCCTTACGTTTGCCCTCTAGCCATCCCTGCTTAGCCATTTTGCACTTCCTGTCGATCTCATTTTTGAGACGGTTGTATTCCTTTTTGCCTTCTTCATATACCGCATTTTTATATTTTCTCCTTTCATCAATTAAATTCAATATTTCTTCTGTTACCCACGGATTTCTATTAGCCCTCGTCTTTTTACCTACTTTATCTTCTGCTGCCTTCACTACTTCATCCCTCAGAGCTAACCATTCTTCTTCTACTGCATTTCTTTCCTCCATTCCTGTCAATTGTTCCCTTGTGGTCTCCCTGAAACTCTCTACAACCTCTGGTTCTTTCAGTTTATCCAGGTCCCATCTCCTTAAATTAGCACCTTTTTGCAGTTTCTTCAGTTTTAATCTACAGTTCATAACCAATAGAATGTGGTCAGAGTCCACATCTGCCCTTGGAAATGTCTTACAATTTAAAACCTGATTCCTCAATCTCTGTCTTACCATTATATAATCTATCTGATACCTTTTAGTATCTCCAGGATTCTTCCATGTACACAACCTTCTTTTATGATTCTTGAACCAAGTATTAGCTATGATTAAGCTATGCTCTGTGCAAAATTCTACCAGACGGCTTCCTCTTTCATTTCTTCCCCCCAATCCATATTCACCTACTATGTTTCCTCCTCTAGCTTTTCCTACTGACGAATTCCAATCACCCATGACTATTAAATTTTCGTCTCCCTTCACTACCTGAATAATTTCTTTTATCTCATCATAGATTTCCTCAATTTCTTCATCACCTGCAGAGCTAGTTGGCATATAAACTTGTACTACTGTAGTAGGTATGGGATTCGTGTCTATCTTGGCCACAATAATGCGTTCACTATGCTGTTTGTAGTAGCTTACCCGCACTCCTATTTTTTGTTCATTATTAAACCTACTTCTGCATTACCCCTATTTGATTTTGTATTTATAACCCTGTATTCACCTGACCAAAAGTCTTGTTCCTCCTGCCACCGAACTTCACTAATTCCCACTATGTCTAACTTTAACCTATCCATTTCCCTTTTTATATTTTCTAACCTACCTGCCCGATTAAGGGATCTGACATTCCACGCTCCGATCCGTAGAACGCCAGTTTTCTTTCTCCTGATAACGACGTCCTCTTGGGTATTCCCCGCCCAGAGATCCGAATGGGGGACTATTTTACCTCCGGAATATTTTACTCAAGAGGACGACATCATCATTTAATCATACAGTAAAGCTGCATGCCCTCGGGAAAGATTACGGCTGTAGTTTCCCCTTGCTTTCAGCCGTTCGCAGTACCAGCACAGCAAGGCCGTTTTGGTTAATGTTACAAGGCCAGATCAGTCAATCATCCAGACTGTGGCCCCTGCAACTACTGAAAAGGCTGCTGCCCCTCTTCAGGAACCACACGTTTGTCTCGCCTCTCAACAGAAATCCCTCCGTTGTGGTTGCACCTACGGTACACTTTCTATTTTACGCCATCTGGTAGAGCTTCAGTTTCCTGTTCATTTACTTTGATTTCTCTACAGTCCATTATCTGAGAGCGTGCAGGAAGAACCCTTCATTGTAACTATACTGCGGATGCTAACGTGATGTAGTTGTATTAACGCCAGTTGTAAAGCGTCAGAAGTTCCGGTAGAGCGCCGTGCTGCTACGCGAGTGAGCCATAAAACCTTGAAATCGTGGACCGAAGCGGCCTGTGGCCCCACAAGTCATAATTTTGGTTTAGTGCGGTGCCACGCGCTCACAATGGCGCCTCCGCCAACCGTAAAGCTGGCGCGGCCAGCGAACGTCTCATCTCGACGCAAGTGTTATTACTACTATGAATTGACAAATTAGTCTGCTGGCCTGCGGCGCTCTCTCTGCGACAGCAGTAGGCTCAGTCATCATTAACGTAGAGGAACTCCTGGCCGATTCAACAGGGGGTTCGGCGTTGACGTGCCTTATTTTTCGAATTTATTTCAGTATCGCTTTGCTCTCTTGGCACTGAGAGTCCACAAACGATTGCAATACACGAGACACTTAATAATTGAAACTTATTTAATAAGACTGATAAATCACTCCTGTACAATGGAGTTTGATCAATAATGCACAAAAATGATTAGAAACATTTGTTTTAGAACTGGATCCGCCTTGAGAAAACAGTTTTCTTTCTTTTCTATTACCCAGACATGTTCAGCGAAAGTTTCAGATTCATTAGTGGGCTTCTATTTTCCTTCCATTAAGCGAGAGGAAAAATATTTTTCACTGGTATTACACATAAAAAACTGGATTTCTTAAAAATCATTTACTAATTATAAAGACAGACAAAGTTTTGTATACATACTATGGTACTACATTCTGTGGTTTCCTATAGGGTAGGCAACATACACAAAAAGCCAGCACTAAAAATAGCCTACAGAAAAGGTAACTCAGTACATAGAAAACTAAGGGCAACCAATATAAAAACAAACACAACACATCTGGTGTTTACCATCAGACATGCTAGAACCTTATATTAATTTACATTGGCCAAACAAGTAGAAGCTTTATACCAGAGACACAGATCACAGAAGAGAACTAAAAAGTAACAGTTGTCATTTTGCATTTGCTCAACGGGAAAAACAGCACAGCAGACATTAATGCCGACTTGAAAATTTTCAACTACAGCAACAGCCTCTCACAAAAACTAATAGCAGAAGGAAACCACCAAATGTAAAAAATCACTGTACAAGGAAAACAATTAATAAACGTATACACAGGTCTCTATAACGGAACTCTTAGTTCCCAGCCCTCAACGAACCTTCAAACAACGCGAACCTATAAAACACATACACAGCAAAATCAGCACCCCAACTACGTTCCGCAGCAACCAGCACATACCAGGACACCAATGCCGTGGACACCAGAAACTATGGCTCCGGTAGATTCACCGCCGATACCAGCGCGTCCCCCTCTAGTACTCCATGCTCAACTACACCACCATCAATGCGTAAATTCTTTGGTACATACAGGATCTACGAATGGGCGGTAGCAAACATAGCTCTAAATTTTGTTGCTCCAGTGAGTCCCAACCACTGCACACCAACACTATTACAGACTAAACTAACAGAGCGATGCTGGGAGCTAACGGATTAATAATATTTTCAGTATAATTATGATATATCGTACCAGCAGAATGCTAATGATACGACTCCTGTACTACAAAGAGATTTGATCCATATGTCATTCAAAAACGTGATAATCCCACTTCATACAGCCCAAAATGGCATACAGAATCATCCATCAGAAATCAAGATCGCTTAAGACGAACAAAGAAAGCCTCCGACAATTATTACTCTAAAATAATGTAAGCATTTGTGCTATCACTGAAACGCGACTGAAGCCGAACGAAGCGTTCCCACTACTATGCTATTCTGTCATTAGAAAAGATAGAAGTGGTGGCAACGGTAGGGCAGCGTTGTTGGTAAGACAAGATAGCCACTTTTCTGGTGAGTATACTGGCATTCAGCTTGATACATAACAAATGGAGAGTATCCGCTTGCGGGTTAAGGGTTTACTTCTGAATTTGGTCTCAGCTTACAAAGTATCAAACCACAGACTTTCCAAACACCTGTTAACAACAGTAACTGACTCCATCGGGAAAGCCTTTCTGGTGCTAGATGACTTTAACAGTCACCATACACTTTGGGACTGTAGAAATGTTAACGCAATGGCAAAAATTCTAGTGGAAGTACTAGATTTGTAAAACCTTGTAGTAGTAAATGACAGCTCAACAACAAGAATAGCACAGTCAAAAGAATTAACGACGCAGTACAACTGAGCATAGCATCTGCTGCACTGTCTGCTGGAACAACATGTGAAGAAATACAGGATACCGTAGATTCAGATCAATTGCCAGTCCACACCTATGGAACCTATACGGAACACTGCTGGAACGAAAAGTGCAACCGATCATCGAAACTGGGGATCCAGAAAGAGGCTGTGCGGTATCGGAAAAAGCTTATCAATGAAACAAAGGAACTTTCAGTAACTCAAAAAGGACGTAAGCGAGCTGCTTACAGGCCATCATCCTGTTGGTGTGATTCAGAATGTGACCCAGACCTCGTGGAAGGAAGGGAAGCATTAAATAAATATAAAACTCTTCCTAACGACCCTAACTTTATTGCTCTTGCAATCTAGCTGCGTTTTTGCTATCATTGGACCCTTAAATGACATGCGAGTTGGAGGGCATAATCACGGTGTTACGCAAATCACACCCAAGTTAGTTGATATTCAGTCTGCACATGGTGGGTAACGCGATCTTTTAATGGTCCTGATACAAATTCTACGTGGGGCGGCTAGCCTTTCATACAATTTATTCCTTCAATTAACTGATCAAAGCTCCCTTCCAAAAATGATGGTGGGAAAGGATTCTGGTGAATACGACTTTTCAACAGATAAATACTGGCCAAGAAATTAACGATTAAATTTAATTTCTTTAAAGGGAACACACAATTGGTCATGAATTTGTACAAGGAACAATCGCGTATGTTAACATAAACCAAACATGTAAAGAGTCCTGACTTGATAGAAATTTTGGCAAGAAACTAGCACAAACAACGCTACAATGAATCTAGTATGATTCTCAACTGGGAGAAGCGGCAGCAAACAGAATAGGTGGAATGTATAATAACGACAAACAAGTGGGTAATTGGTTACAGTACTACGATATCACCTAAAGAGGCAAAGTGGTTCTGTGGATGCCACCACTGAGAAGGCTTAGTTCGAATTTAGGACTGCTGAAAAATCATCTGAAATGCTATAGGCCGAGGCTGTCTATATCACCGACAATATGGAGGAAGGCGGCTAGCTGCTAGTCGTGGACGGCCGCTGCATGGGGACTGGGTCCATTTTATAGACCTGTCGAAGCGGGAGCACGAAGAGAAACTGTGTGTTTGTCTGAGTGGCCGAACAAATGAAACTGGAAATAAAATTACTCTGCAGCAAGGGCGACACAGTATACGACAGACTCCTGCAGCCAACCCAAGTACCAACACTCTTGTCTTCTGTCCCGTGCCCAAAGAGCGACCGCTTGTGTCAGAACTCGGCCTAGCGTCGCTGATAAACATAGCTTTCGCCAGTTGTGGCCTTGTAACAAGTTCTTCTAGACTCCCACCACTGTACTCCTTCAACCTAGGCGCCAATACCGTTCCTTCTCGCCAATTCTCGACAGTGGCTGCAAACGTGTGCTGTCATAACAGTCAAGCAGCCTACCATAGCCGCGTCAGGACTTCGTGCTGGAAGCATTCTGGCGACGGGCGCCAAAGGAATTTGGTGACTGGGGTGCGATATGTGGCGCCGTTCTACCAACTAACCCTTGGAGCTCGGCAACCATTTCTCCGAAATGTCCCAAACAATAACACAGCTGTGGCGCCAAGCTGGCGCTTTCCTGTCAGAGCATGTGGCTTCTACGAGTAAACTGTCTCCAACTACTGTAGAAATAGCAAGCGACCGTCATTCTGGTCCCTAAGACCTGACGTAAAAACAGAAAGCCGCCGGCTGAAGGTCGGATCTCCTTCCGTAGTCACCAGTGACCAGATATCCCACCGCTACCTCCTGCTGTTGTGAGTGGCTGTCCTTTTCACAGCCCAAGAGTTCCTGCTCATCACCTTTGCGCAATGAATAGAACTACAATATCCATGCATCCCACTGCCGATCATGCACAAGCCATTACATAGCTTCAGACTACCTACTTTGCAAGACAGAGTAATATGGTAACGAAGTGGCATTACTTTACAAGTGTGCAATTTCAGATTTCATAAATGTAAGATAGACTGATTTGATTGCTCTTAATAAGTGTATGAAGTCGCCAGTAGGCGTGGCATCTTCTATTACCATGTCGCTCGCATTAGATTTTTATGCAACGTGTGTGCCTCACTTGAGAAATGGGGATAGTGTGGCACTATACGAAGAATAAATCACACCCAACTGGAACATTTCCCAACATACCCAAAGGAACCAAAGGGTTCAATAAAGACATTCACGTTAATAATTTGCCAACCCTCTATCCATTCATCGCAATTAAGACAGACAACACGGAGACACCCTCTTGGACGTAACACTTATTAACTCACTTAGCATACACAATTTGGAGAGCTGGATACCAGGCTGATGCCCAGGGTATTTGAAGTGAGTGTGCCAGATTGGACCCAGGTCCTTATAATTAATGTGCCCAAATAACCAATTAAAAAATTGAAAACGTCTAATTGTGGCAGTAAGAAAACAGCACAGATGTCAACAAAGAAGAAAATGTAGAAAACACATGATGCGGTTGTATCTTCGACTAATGAAAGTATCACACACACAGACATGTCCCACAACTATAAATGTTTAGTTTATAATCAATTATATTTGACCTAATGTCCATCCTATTCATGCATTCGAAAAACATTAGTAGAGTAACAGTCAAACACCACACATATACATCATGAATGTCGGTCATTGTAATATAACAAAACGCGTAATGATAAAAAACAACGTAGCTAAAAGTGAAGAGATGATGATGTACATGTACAAGTAGATTATCACAAAAATGATTGTCTACTATGATAGATTTGACGTCAAAAAGGTGATATAATAATAACAGTGAATACATTTAAACATAACATTATTAAAACAACGCAGAGTTTACAAGGCGAAAAAGTTCAAAATCCAATGTTAATTAACTAATATGTAACCTTCCGATAACTGAGAACAAATGAATGGTAGGAATGAGCTAAAGATAAGCAGTGTGCAATTGTACACTAAGTGATCAAAAGTATCCGGACACCCTCAAAAACATATGTTCACCATATTACGTTTATTGTGCTGCCACCGACTGCCAGGTAATCCTTATCAGCGACCTCAGTAGTCTTTAGACATTAGACATAGTGAGAGAGCAGAATGGGACGCTCCGCGGAACTCACGGACTTCGAACGTGGTCGGGTTATACTGTGTCACTTGTGTCATACGTCTGTAACCGGGATTTCTACACTCCTAACCATCCCTAGGTCCACTGTTCTGAATGTGATAGTGAAGTGGAAACGTGAAGCGACACGTACAGCACAAAAACGTACAGGCCGACCTCGTCTGTTGACTGACAGAGACCGCCTACAGTTGAAGAGGGTCTTAATGTGTAATAGGCAGACATCTATGCAGAACATCACACAGGAATTCCAAATAGCAGCAGGATCCACTGCAAGTACTATGACAGTTAGGCGGGAGGTGAGAAAACTTGGATTTCATGGTTAACCGGCTGCTAATTGACCACACATCACGCCGGTAAATGCCAAACGACGCCTCGATTGGCGTAAGGAGCGTAATCATTCGACGATTGAGCAGTGGAAAAACGCTGCGTGGAGTGACGAATCACGCTACACAATGTGGCGATCCTATGGCAGGGTGTGGGTATGACGAATGGCCGGTGAACTTTATCTGCCAGCGTGTGTAGTGCCAACAACAAAATTCGGGGGTCGGTGGTGTAATGATTTGGTCGTGTTTTTAATTGAGGGGGCGTACATTAAGTTGATGTTTTAAGCACCTTCTTGCTTCCCATTGTTGTAGAGCAATTCGGGGATGGCGATTGCATCTTTCAACACGATCGAGCACCTGTTCGTAGTACATGGCCTGTGGCGGAGTGGTTACATGACAATAATATCCCTGTAATGGACTGACCTGCAGAGAGTCTTAACCTAAATCCTATAGAACACCTTTGGGATGTTTTGGAACGCTGACTTCGTGCCAGGCCTCACAGACTGACATCGATTCCTCTCCTCAGTGCAGCATTTCGTGAAGAATGGGCTGCCATTCCCCAATAAACCTCCCAGCACTTGACTGCATATATGCCTGCGAGAGTGGAAGCTATCATCAAGGCTAACGGTGGGCCAACACGATATCGAATTCCAGCAATGCCGATGGCGGGCACCATGATCTTCTAAGTCATTTTCAGCTAGGTGTCTGGATACTTTTGATCACATAGTGTATCTACCTATCAAAATAATCAGTGTTTATCAGCAAAAAGTGGTAAGCTGAATGTATCCCTACAAAGCATGCCTTATAAACATGGTAATTACAGACAGTATAAACATAAAGAGATGTAATATACATGAAGAGTGTCCTGTTGCCATGTGAAAAATGCTAAGTTGATTAGTGAAATTCATACTAGGAAACACACTAAAAATACATCTCTAATTGTTGCACAACCACAAATGAGTTGAAACTGGAATGTGTTTTGGTCGTCGCACCAGTCAAATGTCAACCATAATAACTGTAATGAAAACAAAGTTCGACATGCATATCTAAAAAAAAAAGTTTGTCCCAAACAGTTTCTTGAATGTAGAGTGGCTCGTCCAGGTAATATGTGGTCAGGATCACGTCGAAAGTGTGGCGAAAGCGATAGAGGAGATTCGAAATGGTACGCGGTCACATTTATCATGCCCGCTGGGGAATATTAGGAGTGGATGTAGCTCACAACCACACAGACTCTCGTCAGGGTACCATCAGGCGGCTCTTCGGTGGCTGCAAGACATTGTGGAACAGGTGGCCCACTACTGCGTTGATTACGCAGGCGCCGGATGACGATGTGTGCGTCATCTGTGTGGTGCACTGTTTGTTAGACATTCGCACAAATTGGGTTGCGAGATCTCACATGGTCGGCAACGCTACATGTGCATTCATTGCGTCAGGTCAGTCCTGTTCCATGAACCGGATGCCAGCATGTGTACGGGTTGTACCCGTGAACGAGTCCCACGCTTGGGTCCGCTAAGCCTTCTCGCCAACAGCGAAAGTTATTTTGACATGGAATTGCGTCACCTTGGCCGCTCGGGGAATTTCTCCAGCCTCGTGATGCATCTCCGTCGCCCATCCATGTACTCTCTCCCTTCAGCTCAGCCCGTTGTCGACTGCTTGAGTACTAGGCCGTGCGACGTCGCTTCTCGAGCTCCATGTCGATTGATGTACGACAATGACACATTCTGTTTTTAGTGCATTGTCCACAACCCTTCGAAATACGTACAAAAGCTTGAAAGCAAAGAACCACACATAATATAGACCTTAGTATTTTTCAGTCCTGTGACATGCAAAAAGGAAATTCCTAACATGCAACAAGGTAACCTAATTTCTGTACTCATAGCTATCTAACAACGAACACGATAAACAACTAAATCGCATGGTGTACCATAACTAGTGAATCAGTGTCAGTATCTATCTCGCGCAAGTAAAGGACGTAGAAGCGAATCGCTGGGGGATTCCCTTTTTAGGACTAACTTAAAATAGTGCTTATCATTAATGAAATCAGAAATATAATGCTACCCATCACAACATACTTCTAAAACTAGCCTTCTGAATTACCAGACAGTGGTAATACCGGTTACCGTCAGATCACCGAAGTTAAGTTCTGTCGGGCTGTATTAACACTTAGATGAGTGACTGTCCGTTCTGCTCAGTGCTGTTGGCAAGCGGAGTGCAGTCAGCTCATGTGATGCAAATTGAATAGCTACTTGATTTAGAATTAGCGGCTTCGGTCTTGTGAACTGATATACGGCAGGGAGAGTAATGTGCTGACCACATGCCCTTCCATATCAGCATTCAGTGACGCCTGTGGGCTGAGGATGACACGCGAGCCGGTCTGTAACGTTGGGCCTTCATGGCCCGTTCGTGCGGAGTATTTTTTATGAATTACCATGCATAAAAATTGACATGCTTTTTAATTAACCCAATGTAACTTAAAATGCTTATATAATTTTTTGTTTCATATATTTGTAGCCGGCCGGGGTGGCCGGGCGGTTCTAAGCGCTACAGTCTGGAACCGCGCAACCGCTACGGTCTAAGGTTCGAATCCTGCCTCGGGCATGGATGTGTGTGATGTCCTTAGATTAGTTAGGTTTAAGTAGTTCTAAGTTCTAGGGGACTGCTGACCCCAAAAGTTAAGTCCCATAGTGCTCAGAGCCATTTGAAACATATATATCAGGCCTACACCTCTTTCTGCTTGAATCTTCTCTTCCCCTCCGTGAGGATAGCACCTGAGGACATGGTTGCATCATATATGCCAGACACACTATAGTAAAAAGAAAACACAGCTTACACTGCCCTCCATTTTCATGGAGGTAACCGAAATTATAAATGAGTATGCACACTTGTTTGATGTATGCAAGCTGTAAGTAAATGACATACCACGAGTGTTACCAGACTTCTTATTCCATTATACTGAGGAGCTTCATGTCCTAATTGTGCTGCTGGATGGTGGGGCCTCCTTCGTCAGATGGCATATCTCCCGTTTGGCTTCTGCAAGTAGTGTATGTATCTGTCGTCTGCATGCTCCCGGTCAGGATGATTTGAGTCCTCTCAAAACAGTAAGATATTGTTAGTCATGATGACCTGCTAGATCCTATTGCAGATCTACTGGACGGGAAATTTGCGAAACCTACAAGTTGGTAAAGAAGGTATGAGTTGATCGAGTCGCAGTTCTAGTATTAGTATGTGGTACTTGCACAACGAACACGACACTGCCAGTCACGGTAAATTTTGCACACTCCCAAGGGCATTGTGACAACGTGACAATCGTAAAACGCTGGGCGACCCTTCGCAGCTTCGGTAAGGGTGGGCTCTATGGCCCCTTTAACATCTTACGCATACTACTGTCTAACTTGGCGCTCCCGAAACTGGCAAGGCCTCAAGCTCCTCTCTAAAACAACTCCCGATGTCCCTGCACACTTGTCGCGAGTGTGGGCACTCTGGCCACCTTAGCACCCTAAACACGGACTTACGCATTATTGTGCGGCCGTATTGATACAAAACAAAACTGGAAATATGTCTCGCTATCTACATCTACATCTACATCCATACTCCGAAAGCCACCTGACGGTGTGTGGCGGAGGGTACCTTGAGCACCTCTATCGGTTCTCCCTTCTATTCTAGTCTCGTATTGTTCGTGCGTCAGTCCCTCGTTCATGTACAATCTCACGTAGAATACACCCTAGAAGTGAATCAAAACTTCTGACCAAACCAAAGACAATTCGACTATAAACACGACAGCCCACACGAAGCGCAGAGATGTCAATCCCTACGGAAAAGACAGATGCAGAATACGTCGAGATAATTGCCCCACAACAGCATATGAAGACTTTGTTAACCTACCCTGATATTATGCCCGAATATCGTGAAGTA
The DNA here is from genome assembly GCF_023897955.1 of Schistocerca gregaria. Lineage (NCBI taxonomy): Eukaryota > Metazoa > Arthropoda > Insecta > Orthoptera > Acrididae > Schistocerca > Schistocerca gregaria. Next base: position 349,242,499 of record NC_064931.1, read on the forward strand.
CTACCTCTGAATCAAGGGGTCCCGGGTTCGATTTCCTGTCGGTTTGGAGATTTTCTCTGCCCGTGGCTGGGTGTTTGTGTTGTCCTCATCATTCCATCATCATTCACGAAACACGCTGGATTGGACTGTGTAAGGATTGGGAATGTGTACGGGCGCTGATGACCGCGCAGTGGAGCGCTCCACAAACCAATCATCATCATCATCATATTGAAGTACGGTGTCTGACGCACAACTGTAGTTCACACAAAATGAGACCTAGAGAAACACGTAAAATAAGAAAAAACTGTGATGACATAGAGATTAACGTGGACCATTTTCTACACACAATAACACATGTAGTTCACACAAAATGAGACCTAAACTGAAGGAAACACTTCACTGGATTCGCTTCAGACCTGCTACAAATTCGTCGGGCAATAGGCCGCGCCGATCGAACAGTCAACACAACTGCCACTGCTAAGAGTATCGAACAACTTCCACATCGCTGGCAACGGGTTATACACAATGCTAGTGACTACTCTGAAGGTAGGTAAAACTTTGAACACGTATGTATTTTGTACGAGCTGTAAATAAATAGTTGCCACTATTAAAGTTCCAACCCTCGTACATGATAGCCCTGTTTGTTGGCCCTTAATAAGTGTATGAAGAGGCCAGAGGGCCTGCCATATTGCACTCTTAACAAAGCATAGGCAAAAGCCTGTATAATATTCAACCACAAAAAAGAAAATCATGGCAAAATTCCTGCCCACACATACCTCCGTCAAATCCATATAAACTGCTCCCAGTGAAATTAGCGCCCAACCAGAAATCTGTGAAATCTGCGCCCACTACCTCCTCCCTTTGTGTCACGGCTTACCTGCGACCGGACCGTCTTAATTACACTAAACTACCTGCTCCCGCGACAAGGCCGAACTTTGACCCGATAGACTTCCTCCATCCACAATAGCTGACTGTCTGGACAGCCTTAGTATCGCTTTAGCTGCAGTAAAGATGACTTCATGCGACTTATATATTTGTGTCAAAATAGGAGTGCGGGTAGGCTACTACAAACACCATAGTGAACGCCTTATTGTGCTCAAGATAGACACGAAGCCCACGCCTACTACAGTACTACAAGTTTATATGACAACTATCTCTGCAGATGACGAAGAAATTGAAGAAATGTATGATGAGGGGAGACGAAAATTTAGTAGCCATGGGTGACCGGAATTCGATAGTGGGAGAAGGAAGTAGTAGGTGAAAATGGATCGGGGGTAAGAGATGCAAGAGGAAGCCGCCAAGTAGAATTTTGCACAGAGCATAACTTAATCATAGCTAACACTTGGTTCAAGAATCATAAATGAAGGTTGTACACATGGAAGAAGCCTAGAGATACTGACAAATTTCAGATAGATTATATAATGGTAAGACAGAGATTTAGGAACCAGGTTTTAAATTGTAAGACATTTCCATGGGCAGATGTGGACTCTGACCACAATCAATTGGTTATGAACTGCAGATTAAAACTGAAGAAACTGCAAAAGGATGGGAATTTAAGGAGATGGGAACTGGATAAACTGACGAAACAAGAGGTTGTACAGAGTTTCAGGGAGAGTGTAAGAGAACAATTGACAGGTATGGGGTAAAGATATACAGCAGAACAAGAATGGGTAGCTTTGAGGGATGAAGTAGTGAATGCTGCAGAGGATCAAGTAGGTAAAAAGACGAGGGCTAGTAGAATACCTTGGGTAACAGAAGAAATATTGAATTTAATTGATCAAAGGAGAAAATATAAAAATACAGTAACTGAAGCAGGCAAAAAGAAATACAAACGTCTCACAAATGAGATCGACAGGAAGTACCAAATGGCTAAGCTATGGACAAATGTAAGGATGTAGATGCATATATCACTAGGGATAAGATAGATACTGCCTACAGGAAAATTAAAGAGACCTTTGGAGAAAAGAGAACCACTTGTACGAATATCAAGAGCTCAGATGGAAATCCAGTTTTCAGCAAAGAAGAGAAAGTAGAAAGTTGGAAGGAATAATAGAGGGTCTATACAAGGGCGATGTACTTGAGGACAATATTATTGAAATAGAAGAGGATGTAGATGAAATGGGAGACATGATACTGCGTGAAGAGTTAGCCAGAGCACTGCAAGACCTAAGTCGAAACATTAGAACTACTGACAGCCTTGGGAGAGCCAGTCCTGACAAAACTCTACGATCTGGTGAGCAAAATGTATGAGAGAGATGGCAGTTATAAGAGTCGAGGGACATGTAAGGGAAGCAGTGATTGTAAATGGAGTGAGACTGGGTTGTAGCCTCTCCCCGATGTTATTCAATCTGTATATTGAGCAAGCAGTAAAGGAAACAAAAGAAAAATTCGGAGTAGGTATTAAAATCTATGGAGAAGAAATAAAAACTTTAAGGTTCGCCGATGACATTGTAACTCTGTCAGAGACAGCAAAGGACTCGGAAGAGCAGTTGAACGGAATGGACAGTGTCTTGAAGGAGGATATAAGAGGAACTTCAACAAAAGCGAAACGAAGATAATGGGAAGTAGTCGAGTTAACTCGGGTGACGCTGAGGGTATTAGATTAGGGTATGAGACACTTAAATTAGTAAAGGAGTTTTGCTATTTGGGGAGCAAAATAACTTATGATGGTCGAAGTAGAGAGGATATAAAATGTAAACTGGCAATGGCAAGGAATGTGTTTCTGAAGAAGAGAAATTTCTTAACATCGAGCATAAATTTATAAGTGTCAGTAAGTAGTTTCTGAAAGTATTTGTATGGAGTGTAGCCATGTATGGAAGTGAAACATGGACGATAAATAGTTTGGACAAGAATAGAATAGAAGCTTTCGAAATGTGGTGCTACCGAAAAATGCTGAAGATTAGATGGGTAGATCACATAACTAAGGAGGAGGTAATGAATATAATTGTCGAGAAGAGGAGTTTGCCGCACAACTTGACTAGAAGAAGAGATCAGTGGGTAGCACATGTTCTGAGGCATCAAGGGATCACCAATTTAGTATTGGAGGGCAGCGTGGAGGGTATAAATGGTAGAGGGAGACCAAGAGATGAATACACTAAGCAGATTCAGAAGAATGTAGGCTGCAATGTGTACTGGGAGATGCAGCAGCTAGCACAGGATAGAGCAGCATGGAGAGCTGCATCAAACCAGTCTCAGGAATGAATACCACAACAACAACAACAGTTCCGATATGGTAGTTTCACTGACCATTTACAATAAGCCATCTCACCATTATGAAGGTTATTCTTCGCACTGTTCAAGATAGATAGCAAACCAATGCAGAGGAATGCTGAGAACCAAGATTCGACAGTGTTTTTTTTTCTCTCAAGCATCAATGTAGAGCTCCGGATGAGGCGCGGTTGAAAGTGACAAAGACCTTGAACTAGGCAAAGAAAAGGCCACGAAAGGAAGGCATTCCTGTTTCCAAAATACATTCGAAGGAGCTAGGTTGCGTGCATAATTCACGGTATGATTTTGTCAATGAAACGCCAGAGCACCTAGTTACAAAGAGAACCCAGTGCACACTTTTAATTTGTCACTCCCACCTCCCTCGCCGTTCCCCCTCCCTCCCCAAACTGCAAACCTCATAAAAGCACAGGAATTTATTTCATACGTGTGATTAAGCAGTCAGTGAGTAATGTTAATTGTTTCCAAACAGTTTTTGATGGATGAAAACCAATAAGTAGAAAAAAAGGAATATTTTAAATGATTATTAAGAAAGCACAAAAACAATTGAAGATCTCCTTCGTGACAGGTGACTATCACGCAGCTTAGAATTTCTTCCTTTAGTTTTGGCTGCAAATTTTGGATCTGCGTCACCACTATCGACATCATACGCTAGTCCACTTTTTATTGAATTACTGCTAAATTAGACAGTTGTGCTTGATACATAGCGGACCCAAGATAATTCTGAACTAATCTGACTTCTGAAAAAGCTGTTCTCTAACATAACCCTAGCAAAACACACAAAGTTAAGAAAAAGCTTAGCGCTAAAATAAAGTTTGGAACAGTTTCAGAAAAAATCTTCTTCGTTGTGAAATTTGTGCAAGGATACTCTGGTATCGACTGCCGTGGGTTTAGAATCCTCGCCATACGGCATGGAACTCGATGACCACTAGAGGTATCTGCAGCAGTCGCGTCTTTAGCCGTGGTTGCGCGCGCTCCTGGCCCCGAGTGTACTGTGAGGCCGCCACTGTGGAGCACGTTGTCCCAGCGGCTAACAGCAGCAGTATTTAGGCGGCTGCCTCGGACGCATCGAGACAAATCCTTAATCCGTCCCATCCTCTGTTATGCCAGTCCCGCCTGGATATCTGCCCCCCCCCCCCCCCCCCAAATTCTATAAGTCTCTCCAGATCCTTGAGCGTCATGCACTCCGCCTCGACTTCCGTATACGCCTCCTGTCCGCCATACGGATCCTCTATGACCTCATTCCTTTCCCTCATCTGCTTCTGTTCCTCGAACATATCTGCATATTCTACACCTCCCGCCGACTTGATCCCCTCACCCCCTGGTTACTCCACTCCTCTCCCATCCCCACTCCCTGCCACGCCTTCACTGTTGTGTCCCACCTATCCTCCAGCTCTACACCCTTCATCTCCTTTCCCAAGGTTGGTTCTATCAACTCCTCTTCCAGGATGATGCCCTCTCTCCCTCCATCTATCCCTCCAATTAACTGTGATCCTTACCCCCCTCCTTTCCTCTGTCCTTTCACTGGGCTCCCTCTTCCCTCCCCCTTCCATCCTGTTTTCTCCCCACTAAACGTCTCCCTATCCCCATTCTCCCCCCCCCCCCCTCGAGTCCTTTTGTATTCCCCTCCTCTGCCTTCCCCACTCCCTGTCGCGTCAGCTCAGCACCCACCATCCCTCTTATGGGTCCTCATCCTCCATCGGCTCCTTTCCCACCTCCCCCCTTCGCTTTTCCTCTCCTTCCCCCTTTTCTATTTTACCATCATCTGTCCAGTTTCCCCCCACCTGCTCTCGGCTGTGGTCTGTCACATTTGCCAACTTTTTAGTGCAGTGTTTCAGTGTTGTTCGTGTTTCTCATGTTGCGAACAGAAACCATGCTGTCGCTGGGTATGAATTTTATGTCTTTTGCAAACAGAAACCAGACTGTCGCCGTGATTTTAATTGTCTGTCTATTGTTTTACCTGTCTGCTTCGTATGTGTTTTATTAGCATCATCATCCCTTTGTTCTATGTTTTAAGTTCCACGATTTTTTCGCCATGTTACTCTTAAAGTCTCCGATTTTATCGCCTGTTTTTATTATTTATTCTCTTCCTCTTTTTAATAAAGTCTGTAGGAAGAAGAGCAGCATACTAAGCTGCTGCCAGCTGGCCCCCTTTGGGGGGGAATCGCAGTTCAATAAAGGAAAAAAAGAACGCATCGCGGCAGTCTACAGGCCCTTCCCTTTTCACTTCTCCATCTGTCACTCTCCGACTCCTTTCTCTTCCCCCCCACTCCCACCGCTGCACCCCCTCATGGCTGTGTGCCACCGCCGTCACCGACGCCGCCATGAACATGAGGCCAGGACAATGGCCTTTCGTTTTCACTTAACTCTTACTGGCCCTTCTCCTTTCCTTTTATCTGTCATTTACTCGTAAGTTACCGGCTAGCCAATGGGCCGTTCGTTTTCCTCACTCTCTTACTGTCCTTTCTACTGTCTTTCATCTATAATTTTTAAATACTATGCCGGCCACTCAATTGGGCCGTTCGTTTTCCTGCTTCTTCTACTATCCCTCTAACTATTCTTCCATCTAAAAAAAAAAGAAAGAAAGAATAACAGCACAAAGCCAAGTCCCATGCAGCATCATCATGTAATTTCCCCTCCTCCCCCCACGTCTTGAACCTCGATGGAGAAGCGCCCTACAAGCACTAGCACTTCGCCATCTGCCGAGGGTAAAACCTCAGTTATGTGCGTCTGCGTCTGCATCGAGGCAGTCTGGTATTTGCGTCGAGTCGGTTGATATCTCGTGTTTCCGTTGCGTGTGCTTACTTCCCGTTTACGAGTGGACTTTTTTTTTATTTCGTGAGGTTATCTCTTGTGATCCCATTGGTTAATAATTTGTGGTTGATCTTGGTGTCTTGCTCGATTGTCTATCGTCGTTCTTGTCCTTTCTTTCCCGTTCGTCCGTCTTGTTTGTTCGCGGTTCGCTCCCGTTCGGTCCCGCCACGTTTTCGTTAGCGGTAACCCCGCGACCATTCCTGTCGCGGTTACAACAGATATCGTCCTCACGAATCTCATAGTAATTGTCAAATGATTCTTGTATAATAGTGGGAAGCTTCATTTCTGAAGTTTTCATCAACGGAATCAGCATCTGATATACGTTCCATGGTATTGAAACGTATGTCAATTTCTTGTAGGAAGCAGTCTGTGCACGCTTAACAATGATCTCAGTTTGCAGCGTTCTACGTAGTATGGCTTGCAAATGCGAGCTCTCAGACCTCTAGGAAGCGTCTCTCAGCTATTCTACCTGCCAGGCAAGGGAATCAGTAGACCCCTCCTCGACAGTTTCTGGGCGCAAATTTCACTGGGCGCACATTTTAGTGGGCGCAATCTTCAGTACACCGCCTCTACCTTCCGATGAACTTTTACAGTCGTTCTTGTGTGTGACAGCCCTATTGATGTAATGGAGAAGGCAGACGAGGCGGATTATGAGGAGCACAACAGTGTACTTACACAACCCTTCTCGCTTGACTAGCTCCAGATTGCCCTCTCTAAAGGGAAGGGTACTGCATCCGTTCCACATCGTATTGAATAGCCAATTTTAAGTAACATTTCACAAAAAGACCAACTACTGCTGCTCGAAATTTACAATGGCCATGGACTCAAAAGATCAAAATCGACTCACTGAAAGCATGTCGTAGCGTCCCCATCCAAAAATTGGGAAAAAGATGCGATAAACCCAAGTCGTAGCCCCCTATCACCCTACTCCCGTATTCTGCGACGGAAATTGAAATAAGAACACCGTGAATTCATTGTCCCAGGAAGGGGAAACTTTATTGACACATTCCTGGGGTCAGATACATCACATGATCACACTGACAGAACCACAGGCACATAGACACAGGCAACAGAGCATGCACAATGTCGGCACTAGTACAGTGTATATCCACCTTTCGCAGCAATGCAGGCTGCTATTCTCCCATGGAGACGATCGTAGAGATGCTGGATGTAGTCCTGCGGAACGGCTTGCCATGCCATTTCCACCTGGCGCCTCAGTTGGACCAGCGATCGTGCTGGACGTGCAGACCGCGTGAGACGACGCTTCCAGTCCCAAACATGCTCAATGGGGGACAGATCCGGAGATCTTGCTGGCCAGGGTAGTTGACTTACACCTTCTAGAGCACGTTGGGTGGCACGGGATACATGCGGATGTGCATTGTCCTGTTGGAACAGCAAGTTCCCTTGCCGGTCTAGGAATGGTAGAACGATGGGTTCGATGACGGTTTGGATGTACCGTGCACTATTCAGTGTCCCCTCGACGATCACCAGAGGTGTACGGCCAGTGTAGGAGATCGCTCCCCACACCATGATGCCGGGTGTTGGCCCTGTGTGCCTCGGTCGTATGCAGTCCTGATTGTGGCGCTCACCTGCACGGCGCCAAACACGCATACGACCATCATTGGCACCAAGGCAGAAGCGACTCTCATCGCTGAAGACGACACGTCTCTATTCGTCCCTCCATTCACGCCTGTCGCAGCCCGCCTCCACTGGAGGCGGGCTGCACGATGTTGGGGCGTGAGCGGAAGACGGCCTAACGGTGTGCGGGACCGTAGCCCAGCTTCATGGAGACGGTTGCGAATGGTCCTCGCCGATACCCCAGGAGCAACAGTGTCCCTAATTTGCTGGGAAGTGGCGGTGCGGTCCCCTACGGCACTGCGTAGGATCCTACAGTCTTGGCGTGCATCTGTGCGTCGCTGTGGTCCGGTCCCAGGTCGACGGGCACGTGCACCTTCCGCCGACCACTGGCGACAACATCGATGTACTGTGGAGACCTCACGCCCCACGTGTTGAGCAATTCGGCGGTACGTCCACCCGGCCTCCCGCATGCCCACTATACGCCCTCGCTCAAAGTCCGTTAACTGCACATACGGTTCACGTCCGCGCTGTCGCGGTATGCTACCAGTGTACCTGCTCCGTATGCCACGGCAAACTGGCTGACACTGACGGCGGCGGTGCACAAATTCTGCGCAGCTAGCACCATTCGACAACCAACACCGCGGTTCCTGGTGTTTCCGCTGTGCTGTGCGTGTGATCATTGCTTGTACAGCCCTCTCGCAGTGTCCGGAGCAAGTATGGTGGGTCTGACACACCGGTGTCAATGTGTTCTTTTTTCCATTTCCAGTAGTGTATTATTAGTGTAAGCGATGCTTAGAATGGTGGTGTGAAATCAAGAAAATATTCCCGGAAAACGACTTAGGTTTGGGAAAGGAAAAGCAACAAATAAAAGCCTTTAACGGTTAGTTACTGCTACGCAGCCAAATATTTCTGATAATAATTATATGATCATTGTGTTCATATACTTGACTAAAGCATCCGATAGTGTGATCTTGTCAGTCTGAGGGTAAAAACTGGAGAAACTTCAGAGTCCAAAACTATTCATTAGTAACGTTATAAGGTTCCTGAGCAATAGGCAGATAATCATTCTACAAAACAGAACTACACTGGGACTTAGAGAAACTTGCAGAGGACTTACGTAGGGATCAGTCTTGGCTCCTTTATTGTTGATTCCCTATATTACAGACTTTCGTGACGTCTTCATCAGTGTCATCCAACTATTACAATTCACAGACACCATAAGCTTACATACTGAAAATGGAACTCTTCAGTCCTGTCATCTGAGGATGCACATTGATCTCATACGTCTGTGTAAGTGGTGTACAGGAAGTGGCCTCACAATTTCTCATACCAAGTCTACTCTAATAATCTTTGTTCGCTACATAATTCCACTTCCTCAAATAATGCAACTGGAACAATATAATTTTCCAGTACGACATTGCAGTGTCTGTGTTATTATGATTATAATGCAAAATTCCTTTGGACATGCTTGACGTGAAAAACTATGAATTCTCCTTAGGTAGGGCTCTGATCAGTAGACAGCAATGTCTTTCTTAAAGTCACTAATAAGGACACACTTAGGAATGGACATATGTGCCGCACGTTAGTGTCAGACAGCGCGCTCCAGAGACTGGACATTGTGCAGTAAAAGCCCTGTGTACAGTGACTGGGGCGTTCATGTCAACGCCGAACAACGCATTACTGCTAAAGCGAATGACCCACCGTTGAAGCTGCAACGAACATTCCTCTGTAATTAATTCCTCCTGCGTCTCTGTTTTGACGTATATGGGTCTTTTGATGAAAATAACCGGGAATTAAAATCCTACAGAGTGTACGAAGATATTGGCTAAACAAGCAGCTTGTACCATCATGGCTGAATATATTGAAATGCAGCTATTAAGGCGCAATAAGTGGAAAAGTCGTTTGGTACCACACCTCAACACGCCATAGGTTACGTTGATCCGGCAGAACCAGTTAAGCGGTTAAAAACTAGGACACAACTAACGCAACGGCAGTAGATTTCTTGGCTTACTATCACGAAGCGTGCTTGATGTATACACATGTGTTCAAGTGTAGTGAGGGCTCTGGTAGTGCCTATTGTGTACCTTGCAGCACACGACAAAATTTATAGAAGATGGATCGCTGGTAAATGCGGAGGTTCGAGTCCTGCTTCGCGCATGAGTGTGTGTGTCTGTCCTTGGGATAATTTAGGTTAAGTAGTGTGTAAGCTTAGGGACTGGTGACCTTTGCAGTTAAGTCCCATAAGATTTCACACACATTTGAACATTTGAAGAAGATGGATCCACACTCCACTATTACCTCAATCGAGCTGATTGCCATTATAGAAGCCCTGCTATTAGCACAGACGACCACAGCAGACACAATTACAGTAATGTCTGACGGTATGTCAGCCCTACAAATGATCTGAAACAATGATAATAGTTGTACCAACCCGATTATAGCAGCAAATATCAATGTTTTATTTGGATTACAGAGGAACTATCGCAGAATCGTGACGATATGGATGAAAGCCCAATCTGTGATTGCTGGCAATGAACAAGCAGATGTCCTACAAAAGCAAGCGTCTGTACATGAGCTATTAGATATGATACACTCCCTCTCACAGATATGACACCCATGCTCCGAAAACAGTTGTCATCGGACCTTATGAAAAATGTTCGACGACATTTCAAATCGAAGGCACTCACTACGCACCACTTCATCCCACGATTCCTAGAGTACCATGGTACAGTAGGAAGGAGACAGAAGTCGACTAGTTTCATGACAGCTATAGCATGGTTGAAATGTAATCATTGCAAATTCAACTAACACCTCTATCGGCCCAACTTAAGCGCCACACTCTATGCGTTTGCAGAGGGGAAGAAGGACGAAACCTTACATTCCTGCAATTCCCTTGAAACACGTATCACAAAAACGTACTTTCAAGTAATCTATGGGATCTTGGTCATCTATTCTTAGGCAGCTTCTTAACCAGGTCAGTGTCCAAAGATATAGGAACGTGTAAACTATTGAACAAGTTCGTCAACAGGACCAACATCTAGATATATTGCTTCCGCTGATAACCTAATGCTCTTGATAATTAGAATGTTAGGCGATGTCCAAAGCATAATTCAGTGAATATATTCCCACGAGCTACTCAGCAGGATATCGAATGCTCTACCTACGAATGTATAACCCTATGTGCATGTTGTGTTTATGTGCCTGAATACTGCTGTAGCAATACGTATGACTGCGGTACCCAAATCCAGTTCTTGTACACTGTTCACATGTTCTATCTACATGGCACTTACATACCTGCGCAAATATTCAGTTCCCTACCCGCAAACAATTCTTACAAGATATATACAGGAACGTTTTATTGATAATGTATATACATAGTCATTAATATAGATTGTATTGCCAATATCTCAATTGTATAACAAGATTGATTCATGATTTCTCATTTTGTTATCAGCAGGATTCCTGCAACATACTGCCTCCGTGGTCTAACATTCATGGTGGTGTCGGTTTGTTCTATATCGTGTCTCCCTACCACTTTCGTGCAACGACGCTCTGAGAGTAGTTTTTTAGGGAATTGACTAGTTTGAACCTGGGACCTGTTGCTGGTAAGGAGACGCCAGACCACACATGACATGTAGAATTCAGAAGAGTTCAGTGAGACTAGCGATGATATAACCAAATACTTAATGATTTCAGCGTCAGCTCCACTGCACTCCCTGTAAAAGAATCTTAATAGTAACTAAATTTAGTGGAAGGGGTTCAAGGCTTTCCTATTTTTAGTTAGCCGGTAAAATAACGTCGGAAAAGCAGTTAAGTTTAACGTAGGAAATTTTATTCTACTCACAACACATTGTTTATAAGTTGCACTATTGGTAAAAGGAAGTGTTTTAATACAGGATGGTAAAAACCAACTGCGTTCAACAAAAATGTGAACGAATATTCCCTGATTGTGTTTCCCAGTTCTACAATGGATCGAAGGATGACCTACGCCATATCATATCTATAATCTAGGTTTAAATTAAGTTTCAAAAGACAGAAAACTATCAAAATGGTCTACAGTGACCCTCAATTATCTTTAATTACTTATCTAACTTGTCGTAAATTACAGTGGCTGATGTGGCTTCTCAATAATTATATAACAGAGAAATCATCGCGTTTCAGACTTTTACTTCAAGTGGCAAATGTGAACACCATGAGCTTTAATTTACGATCGACACTAGTATTACGCAAAAAGGGGGGGTGTAACAGATGAGACTTCTGCAGTTCTGAGTGAAGCTTTATGCGCATCGCGTGCGTTCATTACCTTGTCGGTGTTCGTCAGGGAGCGGCGGCCGTCGCAGCTCCGCTAACCTCGCCGTCTCGGAAGCCACTCTTCTCCTAACTTCTCCTTACTACCATTTACCGAAGTTGGTTTTAAAAAAAAACTATCTGGCTGTGTTTTCATCTGACCAGTCAGGGTCTCAATGTTAACCTTAAGCACCGCCTACAAAAATTCTGTCTATCCAATGAGAAACGTTATACTTTTCGTGGTGGGGCATGCTTTTAAAGTTTGCAACGTAACAGAGACGCGAAAAAGTCTCACGAAAAAACTTGCAGCTGGTTTGGACCTTTTAGCGTTATCGTAAGATCTATACTGTTTTTCTGGGGGGGGGGGGGGGGTTCTAGCTTTTAACATGGGCTGTGGGGGTGGTCCTTGACGTAACAGAGACACGAAAAAGTCTCACGCTAAAACGTGCGGGTGGTGTCGTCCTAATGGTTAGCTGGCGACGTGGGTGTCCAGTCCGTCTCTTATCGTAGGTCCTTCTAGCTTAACACGGTTCTGCTCTCAGCTTCTGTTCTCGTTTCTCCCCTCGGAACTGCGTCTGTCTCATGGTGGGAAGGTATGACATGCATTTAGGCATTTTTGTGTTAGTCTGTGGTATTCCATTTGCTCACTCGTTACTCGTATTACTTTGGTTAATTTAATGTCACGATTAGTTCGGAGCTATGTGACACACTACTGGATTTGCTTATCATGTCAGAGTTTTCATGGAAGGTGTTGGATTTGTCTTACACCTTACATATCACCACCCTTCGAACTTAATTTTTGCACTGAAGTTAGGCAGTGATTGAATCGTTGTCTAAGTCAGTCAAAAATTATTCTGTTGTCTAAATTTTGTTGCCTACTGTTCAGCCACGTTATTCTCTTCTATGCTAGTTTGTATTACTAATTTATATTTTTATGTTCTTCCACATTATAGTTAAAAATGACAAAGGAAGAATATTTTTATGCTATTATTAATTTTTAATTATTTTCTTTCTTTATTTAAGTGTGAAGTTTGTTTTTTAAGAAGTTTGTTTTCGAAATGGAGGAGTCTTTCACATCGATTTTCTTAGAAATATTGTTTTTATAAATGTAGTACTTAAGTAAAATCTATTACTAACACATTTTCTAAATATCATGTGCAAGGAAAATGTTTTTGTTTCTAGACACTCATTTCAACATTGTTACATTAACAAATAAGAATTATTTTCAAGAATTGCTTTGACAAAGAAATATACATACACAAGTATTGAGATATTATCCTAACAAATGGTACAAATGTTAAAAAAAGGGAAAACATCCAAAATGAAAATTGTTTATTCTTTGTTTTTATAAGGAAAAAATAAGTAAAATATAGTTATCCTTTCATTTTTATGAGGAGAAAATAAGTGGCAGATTGTTTCAGTGTTTATTATGTCTTACTTTTGTTCTTTATATACTGTCCATTTCAGAACTAATGACTTATTTTTATCGATAGTCTGTTTTTTACTTAAGTCCATAGTCAATGACTGTTAATTTGTAGTTTATTAGCTGTCTGGTGTGCTTAACTTATTTAGTTTTTCACACATTTCTTTTGCAGATAATTTGATTTCACACGTTCACACAATCCTATGAATGTTTAAGCATGAGGTTGTCGAATGTTGTTGCACAAAGGTGATGGACTTGAGCGAGATGTATGTGGGCAAGTATTTGATGTACAGCTTCGTTCGTCGTTCCTTGTTGGCTAAGCAAGTGTGTGTTGCTGTTGTGGAGGTCCCATAATGGAATGGAGCTGTGAGTGCAGAATCTCGTGGTTTACTGGCTTTGTATGTGTGAAAGTCATCGTTATGTGTCGCTGAAAGCGGTCGTTTTTGGTTGTAGTACTTCGCAGACGACTAGTTTACAATAGGATAGGGATTTGGGAAGGTATGTCGTCTATTCTTCACACATCTTCTCTCTTGGCCTCAATCTTGTGAATCTTCAACTTCTGTTCTTCCTGCTTTTTCTCTGCTTCTTACTTGCTTCTTGGTTCTTCTCTGGGCAGGATATGGAAATATTTATTGATAACTAGTCGCTTTGAAGTTTTCCTCCTAGTAACAGTTTGATAAATTGTTTGGGCATGTCACTTCTATTTTGAGGACGTTTTCTTCAGTTTCATGCATCAGACTGCTGTATAATAGCTGCAGTGTGACTTTTACACTTGTTTTTTTTTTTTTTTTTTTTTTTTTTTTTTTTTTTTTTTTTTCCTGTGGTGGCTTCCACAAGCGGTCTTCTCGTTGGGCCGTTTTTTGCTCGCTCCGCTGAGTGGGGGCGCCCCGGGGTTTATGAGTGGCAAAAGTCGGGTGTTTGCTTGTCTGACCGTGCACAGGTCCCTTCAGTAATAGATTTACAAGCGCCCTTTGTTGGTCTCACTGTCCTTTCCCTTCCCTCGAAGCATCTGCTTTGTAGGAATCGTGTCTTTTTAATTACGTCCTTTCCTTTCTTGATACTTCTCGCGTTGCAACTTGTGGGTCGTTGCATCTGGTCTTTGCTGGAGTTTTTACAATGGTTCTTACAAAAAGTTTTACTTAAACCTATTTGTTTTACGCCTTCTTAAAAAGCTTTACAAATTTCGGCGCCCTTTCCATGTTACAATTCTAAGATTGTTGGAGCCTTCACGTCTACTCAAGAATCCTCATATTGGTTTTTTATTTTCGTGTAGTGTTGTGGTGTATAGGATTTTACTATTTCATGCTGTTAGACTATCTACGCTTTATCCCTTCACCTTAATCTATGGTACTATTGGTGTTATTATTGAAACTACTTTCTTTTTCCCATCTTCCTCTCTTTTCATACTTCTTTCTCCTGACGATCTTATCTGCAACATAATCTTGAAATATTGTGCTGATTATTTACCTGTATTAAAATTATCTTCAAACTTGTACTGAAAGTGTTTAATACTGCCAGTCTTAAGTAAAAATACCTCTGCTTTATCTGGTAAAATACCCTCTAACTCTCTTTTACTGTGTTCCAAAATACCTTTAACTTCTTGCAATTTTTCGTCGATTTCTTTATGGACTTCTAACATGAGTTGAGGCGATTCCTTCTTTTGTGCATACCATTCTAATTCTTCATCCTCTTTATCTCGTATCATTCTTAATTGTTTGTTTATAACTGGTATTTCTTCTAATTTTAGCTTTTGCTCAAAGAGAAGTGTGACATTCCCGAATGTTACGCTACCTTTCCCCATATCTATTATCTGTCGTCTCTCATTTAAAAAAATCTGCACCTATAATCAAATCTACAGTTAGGTTAGGTATAATAACGAAGTTGGCCTCGATCTTTTGACCTTGGCAAGAAAGAGTTAACCTTGTTTGTCTTGTAACTTCCGCAGCATTATTTGTAATAGGACCTCTTACTTTAATGTTACGTGTTTTCAGAAGTGGCAATTCCTCATTGGCATTACACTGCATGAATAAATTTTCTGAGATCGCAGCCAGTTCACTTCCGCTATCAATTACAATATTGACTGGGATATGCCTTACCATGGCCTTCACAATTGGTTGAATTTGAAAGGGTTGGTTCTGTTCTTCTTCCTCTTGCATCAACGAATCCTCCACTGAATCATACATGAGTCTTTTTAGGAATTTCCCTTGTGAATTCGAACTTTCTGTAGGATAAGCTTCGACTGCTACTTCTCTCTCTTTTATTTCCTCTTCTCTATTTCTTCCGTCATTTATCGCTTCATAACTTCCTTCATTATATAAGTTGGGTTTTGTGCCCACTAGTAACTTATTTTTAACTTCTGTCGACTGCGCATTATCCTCATTGAATTCGCTTTCCCTGGTTTGCATCTCAAATAGCTCTGCAATACTCATTACTTCGTCCTTTCCTCCTACATTCGTTGTGCATGCCTCTGGTAATTCATCTTCCTCGTTAGTATTCTCCCAATTAATTTTGTCCGAACACGATATTGTTATTTTCTTGTCTTCGTTTTCATCTGGTCCCTGCGGATTTGTTTCTTCCTTCTTCTCTTCTCGTGATAAGATTTTTAGTTCTCTGTTCAAGGTGCTGCAATTGTCCTGGGTCGGTGTGTCATTCTCTTTGGCATGGGCGCTTAGCTGTCAATTCGAAAGTTTATCGGAGTTTGGTGGTCTTACCTCCACCTCTTCTATCTGTATTCACTTTTCTTGTTCCTTGTTGATAGTGGTTCCTTTGTTGATAATTTGTCGGTCTATTGGTTCTCCAGTACCCGTTCCGCTTGTCGTTATTCCCTCTGTAATAGTTGTGGCCGTTCCTGGGTGAATCATAGTTATTGCCATATTCTCTTCTAAATCCACTACCGGTTCTTTGTTGAAATCTGTTGTCGTTTCTTGTTGCGAAGTTATCACGCGGTTCATAATTATTGTTTCTTCGTACTGTGTCTTGTGGATTCCACTGCTTTTTGCGTTCGTTTTCACGTGCGCTTCGTCTTTTTCTTGCGTTATCTTCCGAAAATATGAACTCTAGTTCCCTTAGAATACCTTTAAATGCTTCGACGTCATTGCCTCCGCGACCTACTAATGATTGCTGGTATTTCAATGGTAGCTTCATCGCGCATAATTTAATCAACTCTCCGTCACTGTATGGTACATCTAAGCATTGATTTTTCTTTGCCATTAATTAGAAAAATTTCACGGAACTCTTCTCTCCTGAATTTTCAAAATATAGGTTCTGTAATAATTCGTTCTTAACTCTGTTCTGTGCTTCGATGGACCAGTATCGTGAGAGAAACTTCTCTCTGAAATCTTCGTACGATCAGCATGTCGCTGCAACATTCTTCATGGTTTCTGCGACTGTTCCTGACATGTGTGCACATATAAAGCCTAATTTGTGTGCTAGCGTCCAGTGTTCTGGTAATCCTCCTCGGAATTGATCAATAAAAGTTCATGGATGTAATGAGTTTCCTTCTCGAAAGTGTTGAAATTTTCTGACTGTGAGGAAATGATCGTTGTCGTACTTCGTCATAGTTCCATATGAAATTCGCGATTCTTCGCCACTTTTGTTCCTGATCATTTCTCCCGTCGTTCTTTCCGGTTGTGGTAGGTCCATTGGATATTGTCCGCTGTAACTTTCGCCTACCCTTGCGTAGTATCGTTGGAGTGGTACGCAATAATTTTCTTCCATCGGTTGTGAACGTGGAGCTGAATGCATTGCACTGTACTCTTCCCGACCTGGCTTTCCATTGTCAGGCATTGGTTGGGTATCTTGTCTGGCTAACCTTGACGCTTCATTGCACGATCCAGACTGTCTTGAAACATACATTTGTAGTTCCGCATGTGTTTGTGATGACGTTTGTTCATCAAGAATTATCGTGTATCGTGTGTTACATTTTCGTCTTGTTTCTCATTTCAGTATACTGTGAATGTAAAATCTGTTTTATGACGGATTTTTTCCTTTGTTAAGCCTGTGTAGCTTCATATCAGCGTACGACTTAATCTACATTAAACTGCAGCTCGGTTATTCTGCAACTCAGTGCTCCAGCGAACAAAATGCATCTCAAATGATCAAATGAGTGAATGTACTAGAGAGACTATTAAGTTCTCAATGAGAGTAGCTTCATACTAAATTCCTTTGTGAAACTTACATTGCTAACAAGTAATACGAACAACTGATTTTTGCATATAAGGAAGTTACCTGATTAAATAGTTAACACAGATCGCAAGTAATATCGAGAATGAGAGGGTCTGGCATTGTCTGTTTCAGTATATTGTAATTAATAAAAATAACCAGACATATCTAAACAGAACTAGGTCACTGTATGTGAGCATTTCATTATTTCTACTGTATTAGTTGGTCTTGAGAGCAAGGGCCTGGTGAAAATTTCATGTTTGAAGAACGATTTTGTCTTACCTACCAGATACAGCTTGAAACTAAAATTAGTATCTGTAATTAAACTTTCTACATCAAATAACCTTCGAATTTACTTTATCATTAATTTTTTGAAGATACAATTCATCGAATGTGATGGTGATACAATGACAGTGTTTGTTCTGGAGCAATTTATGGAATAATTTTAATAATGAGCGTCACTTTCAAGATCGCCCACTACACACCCGCGACAATGTCAGGGTCAGTGTCACCCCGTCCCTCACACGCTTTAAGCCAAAGATGGTGGATTATGATGTCACTATGATACGTCCCCTCCCCCCTCCTCTAGTCCCACTGGGAGACTTAGAAATGGAAGGAAAGTTGCAGTCTGTGCTTGTCCACCGTAGTGGAAGGTAGGAACAGCATAATAAGAAAAAAGAGACTGGAGGCATTATTACGTAGTTACTGTGACTAATAGTTATAGCTGGGTCCTACTAAAACTAAGCAAGAGAATTTAAAAATGCTGCTAAATCGCATAAGTAATATGTTGTTGCTGTTGTGGTCTTCATTCCTGACACTGGTCTGATGCAGCTCTCCATGCTGCTCTATGCTATGCAAGCTGCTTCATCTCCCAGTACATATTGCAACCTACATCCTTCTGAATCTGGTTAGCGTATTCACCTATTGGTCTCCCTCTATGATTTTTACCCTCCACGCTGCCCTCCAATGCTAAATTTGTGATCCCTTCATGCCTTAGAACATGTCCTACCAACCGGTCCCTTCTTCTTGTGAAGTTGTGCCACAAACTCCTCTTCTCCCCACTTCTATTCAATACCTCCTCATTAGTTATGTGATCTAGCCATCTAATGTTCAGCATTCTTCTGTAGCACCACATTTCGAAAGCTTCTATTCTCTTCTTGTCCAAACGATTTATCGTTCATGTTTCACTTCCATACATGGCTACACTCCATACAAATACTTTCAGAAACGACTTCCTTACACTTAAATCTATACTCGATGTTAACAAATTTCTCTTCTTCAGAAACACATTCCTTGCCATTGCCAGTCTACATTTTATATCCTCTCTACTTCGACCATCATAAGTTATTTTTCTCCCCAAATAGCAAAACTCTTTTACTACTTTAAGTGTCTCATTTCCTAATCTAATTCCCTCAGCATCACCCGACTTAATTCGACTACATATTAGTAATATAGTTCTAGGCTAATTGAATTCTTTGTTGTGCACATGACGCGTTTCGGGTGTAGCCCGTCATCAGATGACCTGGTAACAATTAATAAAGAGAAGTGCAATTAACAATATCACACAATACAGCGTAATCAACCTTCAAAACTAATTACACTGATCTTATGTCTAATAATTATCCCAGAAGTACACTGTGGTTGTAAATGCTGAGTTACACTCATTCTGTGACTGTAACGTGCCTCTGTTATTTGTGATTTGGCATCGAAATGGGAGATGACAGAGATAAGGCTAAAATACTCAATTCGTTCCTCCGAAAATGTTTCGCAGTAGAAGATCAAAATTCAGTCCTTCCTTTCAGTCATTGTAAGTATAATGAAATGCCAGACACTAAGAAAATGATGGCGGAATAGAAAAGCAACTAAATCACTTAGCAGAGGAAATGCATCACGATCAGATGACATACCTGTAAGATTCTTACAGAGATCATGCGAAAGGACGTGCTGCGCTGGTAGCAGCAGTGTATAATAGGTCGCTGGAGCAACGAGGGGTCTGGCCAAATACGAAAGTCTTTCCCGTTTCCAGTAAGTGCCATAAAACAGCTGCACATAATCATAGGCCTAAATCATTGATGTCAATCTTTTGTGGAATTATGGAACATGTTTCATACGCATCTGTAATGATGTATTTGGATAAATGAAATGATATGAAATGTGTCGCGAGGGCCTCCCAGCGGTTAGACCTGATCGCCTGGTGCAGGTCTTTCGAGGTGATGTCACTTCGGCGACTTGCGCATCGATGAGGATGAAATAAGGATGATGAAAACGTCACAAACACCCAGTCCCAGAGCGGAAGAAAATCTCCAACCTAGTCGCGACTCAAACCTCCCCCCCCCCCCCCCCCCCCCCCCCCCCAGTATGACAAGCCAGTGCGCTGTCCACTCGGCTACAGTAGTCGACTGTTTGGAGAACAAATCTGCTCCATAAATATCAACAGGTATTCCACAAACAGAGATCTGGTGTAACTCAGTTCGCTTTGTTCCTCCAACAGATCCACGGTGCTGTAGACATCAGCACTCGTGTTGATGCTGTCTCCCTAAACTTCATGACCGCATTTGATACCATGTCGTACTGACATTTAATGAGCCTCCTATCTATTCGATACCATTTGCGACACGATTAAAGACTTCCATGGAGAGATATCGACAGATGTAAAGATAATTTCAGAAAAACCCCAAGGAAATGTGATAGGATCGTTACTGTTTACAGTATACTGGTAGGTCAGAAACAGTGTAGAAAGCTTGTAATGGCGCTACAGGGTAGGTCTTCCCCAGAAATAACTGTAATGAAAAATTGTGATTCGTTGCACCGTTTCTGATCTAATTAGAATTGTCGTTGGCAGATCAAAGGCACTGTCACCAAAGGTTTTCCTCCTTTGTTTCCTCAAATCGAACAAACGTAGCCTGAGCTCACGTAGCTTAAATTAATCGTTTCCTAAAAAGTCACGTGTTAACTGGCAATGAGAATTTGAAAAAACGGTAACTCACGGATCCGCAGATGTATGTGCAGCACCTCATTTTAGCGCGTGGAAGTCCTTGAATTTGCATGCACAACGATCTGACTGGCTAACGTCAGTTCTAATTAAATCGGAGACGGCGCTACGCGTGGAATTTTTTTCTTAACAATTACATTTCACGCACAGCTTCCTCTCATACAATCGTACAAGAATTTTAAACTCTTTCTGACGACCTGGTAACTAAAATATCTAGTAGCAAATTTTTAAAAATCCATAAGACTATTCGCAAATTATGCAGTTTCCTACACAAAGGAAGCAACGACATTACACTAGCGATTTTTACAGGAACCTACAGGGGATTGACGACTCATGCAGGGACTGGCAGTTGGCTCTACACTTAAAAGAATATAACATACTGAGCACACTTAAGATAGGAAATCCGCTACTGACCATCTGCACTATTGGTGAGAAACTGCTGTAAACTTTATCTCCCTTAAAATATATAGGAGTAACCATTTGGAGCAACCTTAAGTGGAATAACCACATTAAACAAATAGCAAGAAGAGAAGATGCTAGACTGAGAATCATAGGAAGAATCTTAAGGAAATTTAGCTCATGTATGAAAAGAAGTGGCTTACAGGGCATGTGTTGGACCGATTCTAGAGTATTCCTCACCACCCTGAGACCCTTAGCAGGTAGGTCTAAAAGAAGATATAAATATGATCCGATGAAGAACAGTGGATTCCGTCACAGCGTCATTTAGTGGGCGCGGGAGCGTTACAGAAATGCTCAAGAATGTCTAGAGACAGACGCAAAAAGAGAGGCGTTAAGCAACACAGAGTGGTTTACTAATGGAATTTCGATAGAGTGCTTCTGGGAAGAATCTGGACAACATATTACTTGTCCCCCCATATGTCACGCGAAATGCCCACAAGAAGAAAATTCGAGAAACTAGGGTCAATACAGAGATTTAACGACAATCATTCATCCGACGCGCCATTTGCGAGCGCAATGAGGATGGGGGAAAAAGAGAGCGCTGCTATTAAGTACTGGAGCCACACATGGTCATGTAGCTTGCTGAGTACTGTTGTAGATGTTGTAGACCTCGATGCCTGTTTTCCCTCCACAGCATGACGGGAGTTTAATAAATAATGCAACAAAATATATTGTTCGGGAAGTTTCGGCTGAAAAATGCGGAAATTATTTTGGGACATCGTGGAATACTTCCGCTTCAGCCCCTATAGATTTATGAAGCTCCGACAGGTGGCGGTGCTAAAATAATCCATCAAAATGGTGTCGGAACGGAAGTGCCTTCCAAGCAGACAATTGTGACGTAGTTTCTTTTCGCGAAAAATCAGAGCATCACAAATATTCATAGGCGCTTGCAGAATGTCTGAGAAGATACGGCAGTGAGCAAAAGCAAGGTGAGTCGTTGAGCGAGGCATCTGTTATCATCGCAGATAGGTCACGTATCCTTCTCCGATCTCCAGCGCGCCGGCTGGCCGCACATAGATATAACTCCTGCAGTACGGGAACGAACGGTCACTCTCACTCGAGCTGATCGAAGGTTCACAATCAAGAACCCCACTGTTCAGCTAGACGTCTCTATTGGTATTGTTGACACACTCGTCTACCACATGTTCTTCCTCATCCAGCTTGCAGCCTGGATCTCGCACCTTCCGAGTCCCATCTGTTTGGCTCCATGAAGGAGACGCTCTACAGGAAGCAGTACGTGAATGATAGGGAGGTTATTGATGCAACAAGATGTGCAACCGACGTCGACCGATAGAATGGTACCATGTAGGAACAGAGGCTGTCCTGCTAAGGTGGTGTAAGACCGTCACATTGAAGGGAGAATATGTTGAAAAACAGAGTTTTGTATCTTTCGTATCCAGACGAGAATAATATGAAGTACTAAGATTCTCAGTAAAACCAAGTGTTACATTCCTTATTGAACAGCATATGTAGTTGTTAAAAGTCTGTAAACGGCGGAATATTAAGTAATGATGGCGAATATCCAAGATATCTTGTTTTCTCTAAGGGAAAATTCAAGTAGCTCACATGAACTTCCTTGTTCCAGGTTTACAGCTGTGCAGAATTGTAAAACCAGTGTTGGTCTGTTGTTCTATAATTGAAGGGTACACAATTCCAAACAGAAAAATTGGTGTAATTTGTTATCTGAGATGGTACAAACGGCTGAAAAAAATTAAAAAGTGATTGATGGTTTGACTGTCAAAACACGTTTGAAACTACATATACACATATGTACTGTGTAGCTCACACTCCAAGAATAGTTTAAATTGGAAGATATCCCAAAACAAGCGCGAATCACATAACGAGACCTCGGTGACAGTCCATAATGACATGTTTAAACAGTAACTCTGCACAGTCGGACGTACAAGGAAATAAGGAATGGTTCAGATATGATTATTTTATTCTGTAGAAAGTCGCAGGCAACTGCGTCCCACTTCGTCTTAGTTTCAAGGCGGTACACATGAGCGGCTGAGGCCTGGAGGTGTTGTGGCCACACGTGTCACCCGAGCGCGGCACGAGGCAGAGTTAAGTATCGGCAGTGAGCGTGGCGTCTCTCTCTCCCTCCACCTACGCCCCCAACCTCGCCCTGTCCACGAGGGGAAGCGGTTCTTTCACACCATACCTCTTGCGGCTGGCGGCAAGCGAGGCGAGTTTTTCCCGCTTTACGTAGGGGCCGCCGTTTAATCTTCAAATGACACGTGCGATCTCGCCCGCTGCTCCCAGGATTCCTTATCAAGAGCACATTATAATTACTAACTCTGACTTGAACTAGCTAGCCTACACATACAAGTTAATGATCGGAATAAGCCTCTACGCTGCCACTATAATTTATAATGTAATTATCTGAGAACTTCGGCGTTTGCGTGGTATTTATTGAGTCCAGACTTCTATTAGTCCATGTCCTCCTCCTCCTTCTCCTTGACCACTTCTTCATTCCCCCTCCCTCTGCCCAACTCCTCTTGCCCCTTCTCACTGTCCATTTCCCTCTCATTTCCCTTTTCTGTATCCACCTCCTCCTGTCCTCTCTCCGCCCAAACCCTTTCTTTATCAGTATATCTCACCTCAGCTCTTTATCATTTATCCCTTTTCCCTGTCCATCACATTCATCTTTCCCCCTCTCTCTCAATCTCCACAACCCCCACTCTTTTTCCACCTCCTCTACCCGCCACTCTCATCCATCTCCCCCTGCCCCTTTCTATCAGCCTCCTCCTCTCTCCTTTCTGTTTCCATCTGGTCCTTTTACTCTTTCTGTCCCTCTCCTTCTGTCCACTCTCTCTGACCATTTCCCCTTTCCCTAACTCTATCCATCTTCTCCTTCTCCTACCCATTCCTATGTCCCATGTCCCAATGGCTGTTTTTCCATCCATCTCCACGTCCTCCCATCTCTCTTCACACTACGACAGCCACCACAATAGAAGGCTGGTTGTTCTTACTCCTACAGTATTTGTTTCTGGATTGTAGCCAATACATGTACCAAATTTGATGGAAATCGTCCAGGGGGCTCCTGATGAGCTTTCCACTCGTGACTTTGCTCCCATCCACACATGTCGAATATATTTCCCACACATTTAATTTATTTCACCCATATTCGTGCACATACGTTACTTGTATGTCTAACGAATTTCGCACTGCTGTGTCATTTTAACGCAGCTTGATGTTTATGACGTCGTATCTCTTAAACTACATGCTGTAAAATGATATAATTTTGGAGGTACAACCAGTGGCACATCTGCCTACTGTCTGCAAAATGTGTTGACAATAGACGTAGTAGTAAAGAAGTGATAAATTAAAACTTCGTGCTTCAAGTGGTGTATTTACCGCAAGAACTACAAAAATGAACAAAGTGACATATTTTTTTTTTCCTTTCATCATTTTGTCGTCAGCGATACAAAGTTTCGTTATTGGTTTCAAACTATGTGTGAAGTTTGTTGCAAGTCTGTAAGTTCTCTCATTTACAAATTATGTATACCCTTGTGTTGTGGGCTACACTGCTTTTTCACCCGCACCCCCAATGCTTTGATAGGTGGGTGATTACTAACCCCACAGTGATTCTTTCCCGACAATAAATGAGCCGGCCGGGGTGGCCAAGCGGTTAAAGGCGCTGCAGTCTAGAACCGCGCGACCGCTACAATCGCAGGTTCGAATCCTGCCTCGGGCATGGATGCGTGTGATGTCCTTAGGTTCGTTAGGTTTAAGTAGTTCTAAGCTCTAGGGGATTGATGACCTCAGATGTTAAGTCCCATAGTGCTCAGAGCCATTTGAACCAACCATACATACATACATACATACATACACACTTACATACATACCGTTCAATAATCAGCCAGAACATTATAACCACCGACCCACTATCGATATAAGCCCGTCCAGGCGATGGCAGCGTCACCTGTCGAGGAATGACCGCTAGCCAGACCACGCGAGGTGCACAGTAACAGTTAGCTCACTGTCCATGTGTAGAAGGGGGAAGGCGCGATCTACTTGAGATTGACTGAGGGCGGATTGTGTAGGGCCGGAGGCTCAGCATGAGCATTTCGAAAACCGTACGACTTGTCGGTTGTTCCAGGAGTACTGTGGTGAGCGTCTTCAACACGTAGCGAAACCAAGGTGAAACTACGCCTAGACGTCGTAGGGTGGGGAGGCTACCCTTCGTTACAGGTGTCCGAAGTCGTAGGACTGCCAGACTGGTAAAACAGGACAGGCGGTGAACTGTGGCGGAACTAACTTCAGACTTTAATGCTAGGCAGAGTGCAAGTATGTCTGAACAAACAGTACACCGATTACTCCTAACGATGGGCATCCGCAGCCGACGACCCATACACGTGCCAATTTCAACAACACGACATTGACAACTGCGACTGAAATGGTCACATGACCATCGGCACTACATGTAGGCGCAGTTGCAGATCGTTGCATGGTCTGATGAATCTCGATGCCTTCTTCAAGGGCAAGAATCTGCCGTCTTTCAGCGAAAGAGCTCCTTGTCACCTGTAGTGTGGGACGGAGACAAACTGATGGCGGCTCCATTACGTGCAGGGGAACATTCACGTGAACATCCATGGGTCCAGTGTAGCCCGTGCAAGACACCATGACGGCCAAATAGTATTGTACACTGTTTGCAGACCACGTACACCACTTCATGACGATAATGTTTCTTGATGGCAGTGGCATTTTTAACAAAATAATGCGCCATGTTACAAGGCAGGAAGTGTGACGGTGTGGTTCGAGGAACTCAGTGGCGAGTTCCAGTTGATGTGCTGCCGCCCCAAATCGTCAGATCTGAACCCGATTGAACACATCTGGGGTGTGGTTGAACGTGGCATCAGATCTCATCGACCCACTCCCGGGAATTTTCGGCAACCATGTAGCTTGTGTGTGTAGACATGGTGCCAACTCCCTCCAGCGATCTACCAAGGCCTCATTGATTCCTGGCCACGATGGGTCGCAGCTGTTATCCGTGCCAAAGGAGATGGTCATAATGTTGTGGCTGATCTGTGTTGCGTATGGACATCCAGTTTTATAATTTGTATGGATTTACGTTTGCTCTGACCACTTCTACGTCCTTCCATTCATCGGCAGCCACATGGAGACGATTCGGCATGTTGACTGAAACCACCAACCAAGCCACTAAATGATACACTGCGCCCATGAACTGGGGATGCGTAGCTAGGCCATGGCCACAATACAGATAAATAAATAAAAGACGTGTGACTAGCGTCTCCCATCGGGTAGACCGTACGCTGGGAGAAAGTCTTCCGATTTGACGCCACTTCGGTGACTTGCGCGTCGATGGGGACGAAATGATGATGATGAGGAGAACACAACACCCAGTCCCTGTGCGGAGAAAATCTCTGACCCCGTCGGGAATCGAACCCGGGCTCTTAGGAGTGACATTCTGTCACCCTGACCACTCAGCTACGGGGGTGGACCCTACACAGATGGGGACCTACAACTCTGCGGCCACTCTGTGCCACTCGACGGTGAAGATTAATGCACCCACAGACATGTTGACCTATCACATGTTTCCAAACTCTATGTACCGGGCCACTCTTCCCCGAAGTGACAACCGTCTGCCACAGTCCCACACTAAACTACGCCCTCTTCCCAGTGTCCTTATGTGAGTCGTAATGTCTTGTCACAGTGTACTTCAGACGCCACACAAAACGTCTAATTATTTATACAAAGGATGTTCAGGATTTAGCATCCAGACAACATGAAAGCAAGACGGTGTACAATCTCAGAATGTTTCAGGGATGGGGAAGGAAATGGGACGCGCTCTTTCATAGGAACCATCCTGGCATATGCCTAAAGATATTCAGAGACGTCACGGAAAACTAAAATCAGAATTGTCAGGTGCGGATTTGAACCATTGCCCTCCCGAATGCAAGCTCTGTGGGCTGCAACGCTGCTACAATATTCGAGCAGCACACAAGTGCTAGGGCGACATGGTTCTTGCGAAGCCATGTTAGATAAATAACAAGAAACCTTATTCGAAAAGATTATATGCACCACAGTCACCACTGACTAGTCGAAATGTCCAACGTATTCAAAAGACAGCATGATCGCTAGCAGAAACACATTCTTTTAGAAATTCTCCATTATCACAGGTATGCCTCTTGCTTTCATTACATTATTGTGAATGAGTGAAAATAATGTCAAGGATCGCCGTTTTTTTTTGGTTTTATACATTGCAAATATAATCACTAAAATACTGCTCATCACATTCTTGATATTTTTAACTTTCGCTTATGGGTGGAAAGGAAGAGTGTAGACCAAAACTTTCGTGTTACTCTGATTCATCGAATTTTCTCACCAGTGACTTATAACCTGTAGCTTTCTTTGACAGGAATAGACGTCTTCGTCTATGTATGAGTAATAAAATCGAACATCCGAATATTACCAGATTCTTTATCATACTCATCTGCATTAACATATATTTTGCAACATTTATAGCAAGCAACTATTTATTACAACAAATAGAAGATGTCACTAAATTGTCCAGTATATTTTCACAGACACTCAACAACGAAACTCTACGATGCATTACAGCACCCTCAGAAAAATCGCAAACTACTTATCAGTCCTATCATTTATGTATACAGAGAACAAGAGTAGACCTATCAGACTTTCATGGGACACTCATCGTGATACTATAGTCTTTTATGAGCACTCACCATAAAGGACAACATACAGGGTTCTCTTACTTAGAAAGTCTTCAAGCTACTCGCTCGATTTTCCATTTTATTACTTACAGAATATCATAATCCTACAACAGATTCCATGCTTAGCAAATCCATAATGGTTCTTCTTTTTAACGAAAGAAGGTGTCGCTAACGCTATTTAAACAAATCATAGATTTACCATCGCAATATACTCCCTGTTCAACGCATGGTGATGCAGTTCTCATTTGTGAGGTGCGTATTTAAGTTTAGAGAGTTACGCACAACACAGGTCTGCAGGAAATCACTAGTTGTAGTTCTGACACGGGACAGTAATATTCACAAAATCGGAATTATATTGTGCTTTCGCTTCGTACACAGAAAACGCTTTGGCAACGTGGAGGCGGACCACGTGGTATTGGCTACACATGCAAAATGAGGTTATGTGAACAAATTGACACTTCTTCCCGGAGCAGTAAGATAATGCTAATCTGGACAGTGGTTTGGAAAAAAAATCATCGAATCAAGATGCACATCCTAAAAGACTGTTAACTACTTATACAACAACAATTTCCTTGCCCTATTTTTGTGGATATCAAGGTTGTAATTGAGCAATAGCCGATGATCACTGCTATCTGGAGACAAGATGCACAGAAACTATCCTGAAATCGTCGTGTATGCTTGCATTGTGTTCTGGGAGCTGTGATAACAATGTACACGGTGACATGGTGAGACAAAGGAATTCAGAGGCATGTTTTCAATGTGTGCACTCAGTCGTAGTTGACTAAAAAATTGTTCCTTGAGAATTATATATGAGGCAGCGACTGCGTAGAACAATTTTTCATGGAAGTGCGAAGTAAGCACAGGCTAAACGGAATCACATTGTCGGCGTTGTGTACACTTAAACAGTTCCCCACAATGTCAAACAGTCTGGGGTCCATAACCACACTGCTAGCTACTTGATAGTTCCATAGCATACACCCAATACCTGGACTGATGTTTAAGAACTATATCAACACAAGGAAAAGAAATGATGCAAACAGAGAAATTATTCAAATCAGGTTTTCAGTAGCCAAAGCTTAGACAAATGCATAGGTAATTCTGTGATATTAACAGTGTTAAAATTTAGATTGCATTCTGAAAAATATTTCTCCAAACTGTGCAATTCTGCCTGAGCTGTTCAGCATATCCCCAACACGCTGGTGACCTACTAATATGGGGGCCCTCCATAACATCATACAACTTTTATAAAATTTCAACGTTGTACAATAGATACGTCTTATTGAATGAAGTTTATCAAGCGTGGCCCAATCAAGCCGGAAAACGCAAGACAGGTGGTCACTATAAGCAATTTGGTTTATTACTGTAAAGCATCAACGTATCAATCACCTTTTGAAATATGTAAGGCGACAATTTATAGGTAGACAATGGTTTGCAATTGTGAAATCTATCTTAGGCAAAGGTGGGCCGGCATTACATTAAAAACCTAAATCATTCACTCTGTTATAACCATATGTTACTACAGAATATATCACACTGAACAAACGATGTTTGTCAAAACACGTTTACAGTGTATCACATCGAACAAAGGGGATGACATATACAGAAACTGAAGTTCCAGTAGCACTACTCTTGTGTTGTATCATTTTTTAGAGGTACAAGGTCGTAAATTCTAAAAAGTATACTGTCGTGACTACATACAACAAGTGTAAATGAAAAAATGAGTATTTAAACTTTAGATGAATTCTCAAAGGCAAACACTTGTGTTTCTGTAAAAACGAAGTGAAGTATAAATTGGTAAGTGTCTGACATAATTGAGACATCAAATATTGTCAGTATCAATCAAATTTACGGGTACATGAAAGTTTTGACACTACTGATGATGAGAGTTAGAAATAATGCTTAAGAAAATGGAAACCGATAAGTGAAAAATAGAACCAATTTGTATGACTGCTGATGGCGTACATCAAAATGATTGAATAAGTGTTGATGAAGCCTACTGGCCAGTGTATATAATTATCACTGAAGTGTAAAAATAACAGTAGAACACAACTTACACTGCACTGGTCTGGGACAGATACATTGTTCATCACACAAAACATTTCTATGACAGTTCCAACACATAAGACAACATGAAAATGAATGACTTAGTGTTTATAATTACTGTAACTTTTCTCTCGGAAGTGTGACATGGTTTATAGGTTGTGTAGACCTCCCACACAGGTTTGATAATGATTCAGTTTGACTTACAACTTGACCGATAAGTCGCGTTGCCGACGTGGGAAAAATTACTTCTGCAGTCTTGCCCTATTCCAAAATAGATGGCTGGCATGACGGCTGCCGTAAGTCTGGCTCTCAAGCAGTAATCCCTAACAGTGTGATTCCTAGGTGAGTGGAGTGAGATGTTGCTCGGGCAGGGAATTGCTCGCACAGAGTTACGCAGCTGCCTGGAAGAGAAGATGTGTGTTGAGCTCTCATTACGAGTTCATTACCGAGGTCGGAACATCTGTACTGCCGGACAGAAGGCACTCTGCGGGGCAACCCCTCCGTAGCTTGACAGTAAGTCAAAGGTACACCGCTTTCAGAGTTCTGCTGCCTATCTGGTCAAGCGGCTGCCTCATCTTTGCTTTCGTATAGTGTGGCTCGTGTTATTCGTAATGCCTTTGCACCACGTTACATTTTGAATATTAGAGGTACAGCAATAAAATTTACATAGAACCATTACATATGATATTCAGTTTTTCATAAAAATTACTCCCTCTACGATTTTTACCCTCCATGCCAACGCTTTCCTTGGTATTTCCAGTCTACATTTTATATCCTCTCTACTCCGACCATCATCAGTTATTTTGCTCCCCAAATAGCAAAACTCATCTACTAATTTAAATGTCTCATTTTCTTACCTAATTCCCTCAGCATCAGCTGATTTAATTCGACTACATTCCATTATCCTCGTTTTGCTTTTGTTGGTGTTAATGTTATACTCTTCTTTCAAGACACTGTCCATTCCGTTTAACTGCTCTTCCAGGTGCTTTGCTGTCTCTGACAGAATTACAGTGCCATCAGCAAACCTCAAAGTTTTTATATTTTCTCTGTGGACTTTAATTCCTATTTTCCTATTCCAAATTTTTCTTTCATTTCCTTTAATACTTGCTCAATATACAGATGGAATAGCATCGGGGATATGCTACAATCCGGTCTCACTCCCCTCCAAACCACTGTTTCCCTTTCATGCCCCATAACTCTTATAACTGCAATATGGTTTCTGTACAAATTGTAAATAGCCTTTCGTTCTCTGTATTTGACCCCTGCCACTTTCAGAATTTGAAAGAATGTGTTCCAGTCAACATTGTCAAAATCTTTCTCTAAGTCTACAAATGCCAGAAACGTAGGTTTGCCTTTCCTTTATGTATCTTCTAAAATAACTCGTAGTGTCAGTATTGTCTCACGTCTTCCAACAGTCCTACGGTATCCAAACTGATCTTCCAAGAGGCCGGCTTCTATCAGTTTCTCCATTCGTCTGAAAGAATTCGTGCAGCATTTATCAGCCGTGACTTATTAGATGATAGTTCGGTAATTTTCGCACATGTCAACAACTGCTTTCTTTCGAATTGGAATTATTAGATTCTTTTTGAAGTCTGAGGGTATTTCGGATGTCTGATACATCATGCTAACCAGATGGTGGACTTTTGTCATAGCTGGCTCTTCCAAGGCTGTCAGTAGTTCTAATGGAATGTTGTCTACTCCCGGGACTTGTTTCGACTTAAGTGTTTCAGTTCTCTGTCAAACTCTTCACGCAGTATCATATCTGCCATTTCATCTTCATCTACGTCTCTTCCACCTCCACAGTATTGTCCCCAAGTACATGGCCCTTGAATAGACCCTCTATTTACTCCTTCCACCTTTCTGCTTTCCCTTCTTTGCATAGTACTTGATACCCATAGGAGCTCTTGATATTCATACAAGTGGTTCTCTTTTCTCCAAATGTCTCCTTAATTTTACTGTAGGCAGTATCTATCTTACCCCTAGTGATACATGCCTCTACATCCTTACATTTAACCTCTACCCATCCCTGTTTAACGATTTTGCACTTCCTGTCGATCTCATTTTTGAGACGTTTGTATTCCTTTTTGCTGCTTCATTTACTGTATTTTCATAATTTGTCCTTTCATCAGTTGCATTTTTATAATTTGTCGTTTCATCAGTTAAATTCTGCTCTTTTCTGTTACCCAAGGAGATCTACTAGCCCTCGTCTTTGTACCCTCTTGATCTTCTGATGCCTTCACTATTTCATTTCTCAAAGCTAACAATTCTTTATCTGCTGTATTTCTTTCCCTCGTTCTTGTCAATCGTTCCTTAATGCTCTCTCTGAAACTCCCTACAACCTCTGGTTCTTTCAGTACACCTTGCTGCTTCTTTAGTTTTAATCTACAGTTCATAACCAATAGATTGTGGCCAGAGTCCACATATGCCCTTGTAAATGTCTTACAATTTAAAACTTGATTCCTAAATCTCTGTCTTACCATTACATAATCTATCTGAAACCTTCCAATGTCTACAGGCCTCTTCCATGTATACAGTCTTCTTTCTTTGTTCTTAAACCAAGTGTTAGCTATGATTAAGTTCTGGTCTGTGCAAAATTCTAGTAGGTGGCTTCTTCTTTCATTCCTCCGCCCCCACCCCCTCCCCCACACCTTTCAATATTCTCCTACTACTTTTCCTCGTCTTCCTTTTCCTACTACGGTCTGAGGCGCCATGTCACTGATTGCGCGGCCCAACCCTCCGGAGGTTCGAGTCCTCCCTCGGGAATGGGTGTTTGTTGTTAGTTCTTGTTACTTCGTGTCAAATCTTGCATGAGCCAGAGTAGTGTTGTTCGTGTTCTACATCGTCATAAATGTCATCCTTACCATATCAGTATCCCCAAGAATTAAGTGGTACGGACTGCATGTGTCGCATTGAATACTGCCGATGGGCTCAACTTCAGATTCAGAGGGACCACACATTTATTAATTTGATTTTACACACATCAAACAAAGTTTAGCATCTCTTGGGTTCCAAAAGTTGTGGAATCTGTACATAAAATTGGAATAGAGTTCAACATAAAGATGAATTCCGCCCATTTTACTGCTCATGAAAACCACACATTCCCTGTTGTACCACCATACAGCGAGACCTACAGAGGTGGTGGTCCACGTTGCTGTACACACCGGTACACATCGGTACACACCGGTACCTCTAATACCCAGTAGCAGTACTATCCACATGTTCGTCAAGGCACTGTTGGTCCAATTTGTCCCACTCCTCAACGGCGATTCGGAGTAGATCCCTCAGAGTGGCTCGTGGGTAACGTCATCTATAAACAGCCCTTTCTAATCTATCCCAGGCATGTTCGATAGGGTTCCTGTCTGGAGAATGTGCTGGCCCCTTTGGCCGAGCGATGTCGTTATCCTGAACGAAGTCATTCACAAGATGTGCACGATGGGGGCCCAAATTGTCGTCCATGAAGACTAATGCCTCGCCCATATGTTGCGATTTGACAGCATAGTCGTTCGGAAGATGGTATTCATGTATCGTACACCCGTTACAGTGCCTTCCATGACCACTAGCCGCGAACGTCGGCCCCACATAATGAAAACCCCAACACAGTGGGGAACCTTCACCTTGCTATACTCGCTGGACAGTGTGTATAAGGCGTTCAGCCTGACCGGGTTCCCTCCAAACACGTCTCCGACGATTGTCTTGATGAAGGCATATGAGTCACTCATCGGTGAAGAGAACGTGATGTCAATCCTGAGCAGTCTATTCGGCATGTTATTGGACCAATCTGTATCGCGCTGCATGGTGTCGTGGTTGCAGAGATAGACCTCGCCATGGACGTCGGGAGTGAAGTTGTGCATCATGCAGCCTATTGCGCACAGTTTGAGTCGTAACACGACGTCGTGTGGCTGCACAAGTAGCATTATTCAACACGGTGGCATTACTTTCAGGGTTCCTCCGAGCCATAATCCGTAGGTACCGTTCATCCACTGCAGTAGTAGCCCTCGGACGGCCTGAGCAAAGCATGTCAACGACAGTTTGTCTCTCTGTATCTCCTCCACATCGCTTTGGTTCACTCCGAGACTCCTGGACACTTCCGTGGTTGAGAGCTCTTCCTGCCATAAAGTAACAATGGGGACGCGATCGAACCGCGATATTCACCGTCTAGGCATGGTTGACCTACAGACAACACGAGCTGTGTACCTCCTTCCTGGTGGAATGACTGGAACTGATCGGCTGTCGGACCCCTCCGTCTAATAAGCGCTGCTCGTGCATGGTTGTTTACATCATTGGCCGGGTTTAGTAACATCTCTGAACAGTCAAAGCGACTGTGTCTGTTATACAATATACACAGTCAACGCCTGTCTTCAGAAGTTCTGGAACCGGGGTGATGCAAAACTTTTTTTGATGTGTGTATTTACTGACGAGTGATGGTTGGTTGGTTTGTGGGATTAAAGGGACCTGACTACTATGGTCATCGGTCCCTTGTTCCATAGAAACTAAAACCACCCGAAGAGAATAAAAAACAAACAACAGGAAAGACAGCAGACGAAACAGGACATGAAATACTCTGGCAGAGACCAGACAAAACAAATTAAAACACACAGTGTGACGGTGGTTGGCCGACCCTAGAGAAAAAGACGAAAAGCCAACCACCAAGAACACTTTAAAAACTCAGTTTAAAATCAGAGGCTAAAAGCCAGAATCAACACTAAAAAACTCAGATTAAAGGATAAAAAACCCCTGCCCGAATAAAACACAAAACCAAGTCCACCATGGCAGAGTCATCTGATAAAAGAGCGTGTCAGGCATTGCAAAAGTCTGCCTGAGCACGGTTAAAAGGGCGCACTCCGACAGAGTATGGACCACCGACAAGGAAATAACTGTGCGTGAGTCGGGTGTGGCCAATGCGGAGCCGACAAAGGACGACTGAGTCCCTGCGGTTGGCTTGCATGGACTACCGCCACACAGTCGTCGTGTCCTTGACGGCACGGAGTTTGTTAGGGGTGGTCAGACCGCGCCATTCAGCATCCCAAAACGAGAGAACTTTGCGGCGTAAGACTGCCCGCAAATCAGCCGCCAGGAGGCCAATCTCCAGAGATGGCGCAATGGTGGCCTCTTTCGCCAGGCGGTCAACAGTTTCATTGCCGGGTATACCAACATGGCCTGGGGTCCAAACAAAGACCACAGACCTGCCGCTTCGGGCGAGAGTATGCAGGGACTCCTGGATAGCCATCACCAGACGAGAACGAGGGAAACACTGGTCGAGAGCTCGTAAACCGCTCAGGGAATCGCTACAGATAACGAAGGACTCACCTGAGCAGGAGCGGATATATTCTAGGGCACGAAATATGGCGACCAGCTCAGCAGTGTAAACACTGCAGCCAGCCGGCAACGAACGTTATTCAGAATTGTCCCCTAGAGTTAGTGCATAACCGACTAGACCAGCAACCATCGAACCGTCGGTGTAGACAACGCCAGAGCCCTGATACGTGGCCAGGATGGAACAAAAGCGGCGTCGGAAGGCCTCCGGAGGGACTGAGTCCTTTGGGCCATGTGCCAGTCGAGCCGAAGGCAAGGGCGAGGCACACACCACGGGGCTGTACGCAGAGGGGACCGGAAAGGAGGTGGAACAGGGAAACACCCAAGCCAGGAAAGAAGCTGTTTGACACGTACGGCGATCGCAAAACCTAACCGGGGCCGACGTCCTGGCAGATGAACGACTTACTGCCGGAAGAGGACACGATAATTTTGTTGCCCGGGCAAGCTAAAAACATGGGCAGCATAAGCAGCCAGTAATTGTTGGCGTCGTAACCGTAGTGGAGGGACACCTGCCTCCACAAGTATGCTGTCCACAGGGCTGGTTCGGAAGGCACCAGTGGCAAGGCTTATCCCGCTGTGGAGGATTGGGTCCAGCACCCGCAACGCAGATGGGGATGCTGAGCCATAAGCCAGACTCCCGTAGTCCAGACGGGACTGGATTAACGCCTGGTATAGCCGTAGGAGAGTAGATCGGTCGGCGCCCCACCTGGTGTGGCTCAGGCATCGCATAGCATTTAGATGCCGCCAACACGCCTGTTTAAGCTGCCGAATATGAGGCAGCCAAGTCAACCGGGCATCAAAAACCATCCCCAAAAATCTATGTGACTCCACCACTATGAGAAGCTCGCCGTCAAGATAAAGCTGCGGCTCCGGGTGAACAGTGCGCCGCCGGCACAAATGCATAACGCAGGTCTTGGCTGCGGAAAACTGAAAACCATGCGCTACAGCCCAAGACTGCGCCTTGCGGACTGCGCTCTGTAGCTGACGTTCAGCAGCTGCAATACCAATAGAGCTGTAGTAAAGGCAGAAGCCGTCAGCATACAGGGAAGCGGAGACAGTATTTACCACGGCCGCAGCGACCCCGTTAATAGCTACTAAAAACAGACACACACTGAGAACAGAACCCTGTGGCACACCGTTCTCCTGGTCTTGGTAGGAACTATATGAGGCCGCGACGTGCACGCGGAAGGTACGATACGACACAAAATTGCGGATATAGATCGGCAGAGGGCCCCGAAGACCCCATCCATGAAGCGTAGAAAGGATGTGATGACGCCATGTCTTATCATACGCCTTCCGCATGTGGAAAAAGACAGCAACCAGATGCTGACGGCGGGCAAAGGCAGTACGGATGGCCGACTCCAGGCTCACTAGGTTGTCGGCGGCGGAGCGGCCTTTACGGAACCCACCCTGAGACGGAGCCAGAAGGCCTCGAGACTCCAGTACCCAATTCAAGCGCCGGCTCACCATCCGTTCAAGCAACTTGCAAAGAACGTTGGTGAGGCTAATGGGACGGTAGCCGTCCACCTCCAAAGGGTTCTTCCCTGGTTTCAAAATGGGGACAACAAGACTTTCCCGCCATTGCGACGGAAACTCACCCTCGACCCAAAAGCTGGTGTAAAGATCGAGGAGGCGTCGCTGGCAGTCCACTGAAAGGTGTTTCAGCATCTGAGAGTGGATGCTATCTGGCCCAGGAGCGGTATCAAGACAAGCTGCGAGGGCACTTCGAAATTCCCACTCACTGAATGGAAGATTGTACAATTCAGGATTGGAGTGCGAAAAGAAAGACTCCGCCGTTCTATCCGCTCCTTAATGGAGCGGAAGCCTAAGGGGTAGTTGGCAGAAGCGGAATTAATAGCAAAGTGCTCTGCCAAGCGGTTTGCAATGACGTCGGAGTCAGTACAAACTGTTCCTTTCAGTGAGAGCGCAGGGGCACTGACAGGGGTCCGATAGCCATAGAGGCGGGGAATCTTGGCCCAGACCTGCGATGGAGTGACATGGAGGCCGATGGTGGACACATACCGCTCCCAGCACTCCTGTTTGCGTTGGCGGATAATGCAGCGGACTCGCGCACGCAGCCGTTTGAAGGCGATAAGGTGGTCGATTGAGGGATGTCGCTTGTGACGCTGGAGCGCCCGCTGGCGAGCTTTAATCGCTTCAGCGATGTCAGGCGACCACCAAGGCACAGTCCGCCGCCGAAGGGACCCAGAAGAACGGGCAATGGCAGATTCGGCGGAAGTAACGATGCCGGTGGTGACCGATTGAACCACTGCATCAATGGCATCGTTAGAGAGAGGCTCAATAGCGGCAGTGGAAGAGAACAAGTCCCAGTCAGCCTGATTCATAGCCCATCTGCTAGGACGCCCAGAAGACTGACGCTGTGGCAGTGACAGAAAGATCGGAAAGTGGTCACTACCACACAGGTCATCATGTACTCTCCATTGGACAGACGGTAAGAGGCTAGGGCTACAGATGGAAAGGTCAATGGTGGAGTATGTGCCATGCGCCACACTGAAGTGTGTGAAGGCACCATCATTTAAGATCCAGAGATCGAGCTGCTCCAATAAATGCTCAACGATGGCGCCTCGACCTGTTGCCACTGACCCACCCCACAGATGGTTATGGGCGTTAAAGTCGCCCAGTAACAGGAAAGGAGGAGGCAACTGAGCTATCAGAGCAGCCAGGACATGCTGCGCGACATCACCATCCGGTGGAAGGTGAAGACTGCAGATGGTAACAGCCTGTGGCGTCCACACCCGAACAGCGACAGCCTCTAAAAGTGTGTGGAGAGGTACAGACTCGCTGTGAAGAGAGTTCAGGACATAGATGCAGACGCCACCAGACACCCTTTCATAAGCTGCCCGGTTCTTATAATAACCCCGATAGCCACGGAGGGCGGGGGTTCGCATTGCCGGAAACCAAGTTTCCTGCAGAGCAATGCAGAGGAAAGGGTGAAGGCTGATAAGTTGGCGGAGCTCAGCTATATGGTGGAAGAAACCGCTGCAGTTCCACTGGAGGATGGTGTTGTCCATGGCTGAGAAAGGCTTGACAGGACTGGGAAGGGAGATTACGCTGCAGGGTCACCTGCTGCCTCCGATTTTGCACTTGTGATAGTGCTTTCCATGGCGTCGGATGGACCGGCGAGATCGAGGTCCTCAGCGGACGCCAGAATCTCCACCGCATCCTCAGACGCAGAGCTGTAAGGTTGCGGTGGGATGGATGCCACCGCGAGTTCCTTGGGCTGAGAGCTCTTCTTGGGTTTCCCACGCCGTTCCTTGGGCCGCACCGGCTGGGAGGGCTTCACCGATTCAGTCTCCGGGACGGAGGAGGATCGTGAAGCCCTACGACCAGCTGATTGCGGGCACTTACGCCATTGTCGATCGTCAGGCTTCTCACTGGCGGAAACCTGGGAAGGGAGGGACCCAAGGGACCCCTTGCGAGCGTGAGAAGCCGAAGAAGTTGGACACTTCTCCGGCTTAGAGGTGGGGACGGATGTCCCCGATGGGTGGGATGGTGTTGCTCCTGAGATAGGTGGCGCAGGAGCAACCCGGTGGGTAGAGTCCCCCACTGGCGAGAGGGCAGGAGGAGTTTTACTACTCGTCGATCCGGCCACAATTGGAGAAACAGACGGGGCTAGCACAGGTGTTGTAGCAGCAGCGTAGGAAGATGTCGTTCTCACAGGATGGAGTCGGTCGTATTTCCTCTTGGCCTCAGTATAGGTTAGTCGGTCCAGGGTCTTGTATTCCATGATTTTACGCTCTTTCTGGAAAATTCGGCAGTCTGGCGACCAAGGTGAATGGTGCTCCCCGCAGCTGACACAGATGGGAGGCGGGGCACATGGAGTATGGGGATGTGATGGGCGTCCGCAATCTCGACATGTGAGGCTGGAAGTGCAGCGAGAAGACAGCACTTAAAGCACCGCATTGGGGGAGGGATATAGGGCTTAAAGTCACATCGGTAGACCATCACCTTGACCTTTTCCGGTAATGTATCCCCTTCGAAGGCCAAGATGAAGGCACCGGTAGCAATCTGATTTTCCTTCGGACCCCGAAGAACGCGCCGGACGAAATGTACACCTCGGCGCTCTAAATTGGCGCGCAGCTCTTCATCAGACTGCAAAAGAAGATCCCTATGGTAAATAACTCCCTGGACCATATTTAAACTCTTATGGGGTGTGATCGTAACGGCAACATCCCCCAACTTGTCACAAGCGAGTAACCGTCGTGACTGGGCAGAGGATGCCGTTTGTATCAGGACTGACCCAGAGCGCATTTTTGACAAGCCCTCCACCTCCCCAAACTTGTCCTCTAAATGCTCGACGAAGAACTGAGGCTTTGTGGAGAGAAAAGACTCCCCATCAACCCTCGTACAAACTAAGAAGCGGGGCGAATAACTGCTACTGCCATCCTGAGACTTACGTTCCTCCCACGGTGTGGCCAGGGAGAGGAACGTTTTCGGATCGTACTTCTGAGCATTAAACTGAGCCCGAGAACGCTTAGAGACTGCTGGTGGCTGGCCACCAGTGAGAGACGATGTACCACGCTTCATTGCGTGTCATCAGACCTGATGCTACCTACTCCGACCAAGGGCCCTCCCCATGGGCGTCACCCAGCCACGGCAAGAGCCACCTGGCAGGATGGCCGTTGCTGGGAGTCCCGATACCCCAGGAGGATAGGCATCTACTCCTTGGCATACGTGGGGAGTTAACGGCGTAGGCATCAGTAGAGCGATCCCTGTGTTGTCAGGGGGCTACAACCAACAGGGTACATGGCGGCCCCACCACAACGGACTGGCTACCGTGCTGGATGTTAGGTAACATGTGTTCCATGGTTGCCGTCGGTGCAGAAAGAGGCATTGCACAGTGCAAGGTGTTATCTGCACGCAGAAAAAGAGTCATGCCCAAGAGCTGGAGAGCGGACAGGACTGCAGTTCAACGGTGTATAAGCTGGCGAAAGGTCTGATCGCAAGATGGACACAATGCACCAAGTAAGGCGCACTTCCCCAGTCGGCTCGCTCTTCGGAAAATTTTGAGAGATGGAGGTCAAACCCAACAGGGGGACCATCATATAAGGCCGAAAAGTTTGAGACTCCTTTTAGTCGCCTCTTACGACAGGCAAGAATACCGCGCGCCTATTCTAGCCCCCGAACCCGCAGGGGAGTACTGACGAGTGACGAGGCTATAATCACGACCCATGGAAATGTTAACCGTGGTAGGTGAATGGGATTCTGGAGGATAGAATTGTAGGCGCCTCTTTCACCGAAGGATATCTTAATGGTTGGAAATACAACACATCACAGCAAGAAACATTAGGTCTGTTTTTGGAAGAAATACCTTTCATAACCAGGAACAGAATGCGGTATCAAAACGATTTGTGTCCGGCACATTTTTCGCTGATGGCGAGAAATGATTTGCGGAGACAATTCCCCGATCGTTGGATTGGACGCGGTGCAGATATGTCGTGGCCCGCTCGTTTGCCCCACTTGACACCCCTAGAGCCACGCGGGATTAGCCGAGCGGTCTGGGGCGCTGCAGTCATGGACTGTGCGGCTGCTCCCGGTGGAGGTTCAGTTTAGAACCGCGCGATTGCTACGATCGCAGGTTCGAATCCTGCCACGGTCATGGATGTGTGTGATGTTCTTAGGTTAGTTAGGTTTAAGTAGTTCTAAGTTCTAGGGGACTGATGACCTCAGTCTTTAAGTCCCATAGAGCTCAGAGCCATTTGAACTATTTTTTTCCTCCCGCGGGCATGGGTGTGTGTGTTTGTCCTTACGATAATTTAGGTTAAGTACTGTGTAAGCTTAGGGACTGATGACCTTAGCAGTTAAGTCCCATAAAATTTAACACACATTTTGAATACCCCTGGATTTTTTTTTTTTTTTTGGTGAGGTTTTGTAAAGGACAGTGTTTATGAAAACGTTCCAGCTACACCTGAAGAAATGGGAGAGAGAATTGTTAAAGCATGTTCTTCGATACGTGCGGATGTGATAAGTAATATCACTCAAACCATGATAAGAAGATTGCAGAACTGCATTGATACCAATGGTCATCACCTCGAACACCTTCTGTAAATGAAACTTCCTGGCAGAAAGAAAATCTCATTCTTGAAACCTTCTGTAAATAGTCGTTCATTCCAACTTTTTGACCTTCGTTGACCTTCAAATACGTTGCTGTAACACATCATTAACGATAGCTGCTATCAGAAAATATGAACCAAAGTATAGCATCCCATAAAAAAAAAAAAAAAAAACAATGTTGACCTTCTTATCTCTAAAGCGACCGCTGGCCGCTGTGACCGAGCGCTTCTAGGCGCTTCAATCTGGAACCAAGCGACCGCTACGATCGCAGGTTCGCATCCTGCATCGGGCATGGATGTGTGTGATGTCCTTAGGTTAGTTAGGTTTAAGTAGTTCTACGTTCTAGGGGACTGATGACCTCATATGTTAAGTCTCATAGTGCTCAGTGCAATTTGAACCATTTTTTTCTAAAGTAACCTCACCTAGCAACAAAAAACTAACCTCATATTACGGCCCCCGTTGCCTCATGCAACTTTTGTCCCACAAACTTTTCAGTTCCTACCATACTAAAACTTTTCACAAGTTGCATATGAGTATATTATCATGCGTTTTTTCCGTGTGTACAAATACTTAAGTAAGGGGTTGGTTTCTAGCTCTTTTCCTTTCAATTGTTTGTAGAAAGCGCCATATATGATCTACATTTGATCTCCTTGCTCTGAAACCAGCCTGTTCATCGGCCTGAAATCCCCCGTAGGAAGTTTGACCGATGCTGCAACTATAGCCGCCTATAATTGCAAAATTGATGCCAATGTAGGATTATGTGCACGCACTGGCTTCTGGACTATGTCCAATAATTTTTCGGAGGGATTCATATCGGGCAATGTGGGTGGCCACATAATTCGCGCGAGATGTCCAGGATGTTTTTCAAACTCATGGCGAAAAATTATATTGCGGTGAGTTGGCGCATAGTCATCCATAAAAATTCCTTTGTTGTTGGGAACATGAAGTGCATAAATTGCAGGAAATGGTCTCCAAGTAGCCGAACATAAACACTTCCAATCAATGATCGGTTCAGTTTGACCGGAAAACCCAATCCATTCCGTATAAAGGGTCCGTGGCTTTGTTTGATCTGCACCTCACTCGAAACCTACCATCAAATGAAATCGAGATTCACATTAGCAGGCTACAGTTTCCCAGTCGTCTATGGCCCAGCCGATATGGTCGCAAGCGCAGGAGAGGCGCTGCAGACGATGTCGTGCTGTTAGCAAAGGCACTAGCTCGGTCATCTGCTGCCAAGCCTAGTAACGCCAGATTTCGCCCCAAGTTTTTCGTACCTCCCATACAGATTTCTTCGGTTACTTCACGCACTGTTGCTTGTCTGTAAGCACTGACAACACCACGCAAACAACCCCTTTATCGGTCGTTAAGTGAAGACTGTTGGACACTGCGTTGTCCGTGGTGAGAGGTAAAGCCTGAAATGTGGTTTTCTTGACACACTCTTCACGCTGTGTGCCTCGTAATACTGAATTCCCTAAAGATTTATGGAACTGAATGTCCCATGCGTCTAGCTCCAACTATCATTCTGCGGTCAAATTCTGTCGTGCGGCCATAATCACATCGGACACCTTTCCACATGAATGAGTTCATGTGACAACTCTGCCAATGCAGTGTCCTTTAATACCTCACGTACGCGATTATACCACCATCTATATACGTACATTGCTGTCCAATGACTTAAATCGCCTCAGTGAAATTCCACATACAATTCAATACCAACTATAAACTTCAACAAGGAATACAAACAAACTTAAATATTCCCCCCTAATATACAAATTCGTAACCTACGTTTCGCGTAAGACACTTGAATCTTAATAAAACACGAACATATAAAATATACGAAACTCAGGTAAAAGATGAAATTTTACTCATGGCCATTACTTAGGCGTTGGTCTTTACTTTTCTGTTTAAAATACGGCCAATAAAAATATTTGATATATGCATGAGAGGGCTCCAGGCTTCGAGTCCGATCTCTGGTGACCTACAGCGAAGGGAAGTTTTCCATAAGATTATGCAAATTTATGGAGCTCACGATGCTGAGAAACTCAAAGGTCTTATTTACTGAAAACCACCAGGGAGGCCCAATCAAGCATGAAAAAGCAAATAGCACAACACATGGACACATTAATGAAGGGCTCGTCTATCTACAATAGAAACAAGTCGTCATAGTAAACAATTTGGTTTAGTGCCGCAAAGCATCAACATGTGAATTACTAACTGAGTGTAACTGAGCTAATTCACCAAGTGAGTGTAGCTTAGCGGTAGAAGGAGGAGATGAGCAGAGGAGAAAGGAGTAGATGGACAGAGGAAAGAGAAGCAGATGGACAGAGAGAGGACAGCAAGATATGGAGAGAGAGAGAGAGAGGGCACAAGGAGGAGATAGACAGACAGAGGGGAAAGTAGAAAGTGGACTAATACAAGATTGGGATAAATACATACGCGGCTAACATCGGGTACTCAGCTAATACATTATAAGATACGTTGGGTGACAGTTTGAGAATAAGCTGTCACCTAACAAAACGATTCCTTTTACTTCAGACTTATTTCAAAAGGAGTATATAAGAAAGCTACAACAGCAATCCTGGAGAGTATGATCGGGAGCGATTACCTACGTGTGCGGTCTATAAACTACGTAATAGGAATACCATTATATCAATCAAAAACTCTCAGTAAATATGAAACACAACTCCACGTAATTACATTCTTGAAAACTTCTGCCCTCCTTTTTCTGTGTAAACGATTACATAATTCAGCACTATCCCACACACAATGACATGGCTGGATCTCGACCTTCTTCGGCATAATTTTCGTACCGAGTCCGTTTCCACCATGCAAGTTCCCTTATTCCACTGAAGTATGCAAGTGTGGCTATCGCAAATCTACTACTACCCCTACAAAACTGAAAATTTTCCTGCCTCCTTGATACTTCAAAGTGGTGACATCTACCAAATTGAAAGTGTCCAACTAAAATCCATAGCGTTACGAAATGAGGCATGCTAAAACATAGGACACAGTTCAGAGAATCTGAAAATTATGTTTAGGGCTGCTGAAAATAGTGATGGAGAAACGAGAATTCCTTGCTTGACTGCTCT
The DNA here is from genome assembly GCF_023897955.1 of Schistocerca gregaria. Classification (NCBI taxonomy): domain Eukaryota; kingdom Metazoa; phylum Arthropoda; class Insecta; order Orthoptera; family Acrididae; genus Schistocerca; species Schistocerca gregaria. The sequence goes on from NC_064931.1 coordinate 349,286,635, forward strand.
TTCAGTTCCCGATTTCTCACTGTCCCGATGAAATCTAACTGCATTCATGCATGAAATCTTTTTTTTTTAATAAGGAATTCCTAGCATAGTAGCACTGCCTGTGAGTCGGTCTGTGATGTCAAGGATCGGGGGTTCAATTCCCCGTCTCTTGTATGGTATTTCCTGTCACTTACCGTTCTGTCGTCTCTGTCAAATATAATTAAACGTGTTAAATGTCCTGGTATATCAAGTTTCGAAGCCTACTGTCGGTACTGCTTATACTTAAGGGGTAAGTCATTAAAAATTTTGGGTGACAGAAACAGTATACCACTTCTTATTGGCCCATGCATTCATAATAATACACTATGGAGGTCAGTACATAACCTGCTCTTGCACCATGAATTATGACAAAGGAGCATTTCCTCATCCTTCACGGGAAGTCATGGGTAAGCACTGATAAGAAGATACCCACTGCGTGCGAGATGGCGTCGTTTGTGGATGACTAAAGTACGTGGGTCTCCGCCTGAGTTCATGTTTCATTCCACCACCAATGTAGGAACAGAATGGTTCCAATTCTTCAAATGAAAGCTTTCGCAACGAGTGAAGAGTGTCGTCTGTAACCAAGAACAACCACTCAACGAAGATATTTTCCGATACCTGACCGAAAGTTTCAGTTAGGAAACAGTTTTCAAAATAGAACATAAAACTAAGTATGAGGTTGACATCATGGGACCACCAAATGCTGTTATATGAAAAAAATATTTTACTTTGCTACTAGTTTCTCGTAACTCGGAGTCATTTTGTGAACCTGCGATACTAGCGGAGGCGTACGAAATATTTGGCATGATAGTTTGAGTTACGTAATTACATATAAGAAAAATACTTACATGTTAAATATCTATATAGTGTACTGGTTAGTCTTCCGACGTATCAAGAGCTAACTAATACAGATTTACATCGTCTGAGGCTCAGGTTACGGGAAGCATTGGCTTACATTATTTTATCGAGTGGAACAGAATGTAAATACTATGAAGCCAGGATCAATTTAGTGACGGTATTCAGAGGTGGGAACATAAAATTCTGCAACAATGTAAAATTTTGAGCACGATAACGTGTCACAAGACTGCACTTTAAGACTCAACAGTAGTCATCAGTTGCAACGACCAGTCCTGAGAAAGTGGTGGTGATCTGCAGTCCACTCAATCGATTTGAGTGGCTTTTAGCGACGATACGCAAGAGGAAATAAATTCGAAACGGGACGTCAGTGGATTAGAGAGACCAGCGTCCTTTCAAAGTACTCTCGTGCCCCAAATTCTGTCCCACGCGGGGTTCTTTCTTGTGCCTACTTTGTCTTTTCTGTGTTACTGGTTTACTTTGCGATATTATGTCACAAGTTACTCTGATTTTTCCCAACCTTTTTTGGTGGATGTTACACAAAATGAAATGTACATAGAACGTTTTTGGAAAACACTTCATAAGTGAAAATGGTTCTCAACTCATAAACAGAAATGAATATTTAGATTTCAAAAAAAAAAAATGGTTCAAATGGTTCTGAGCACTGTGGGACTCAACTGCTGTGGTCATCAGTCCCCTAGAACTTAGAACTAATTAAACCTAACTAACCTAATGACATCACACACATCCATGCCCGAGGCAGGATTCGAACCTGCGACCGTAGCAGCAGCGCGGCTCCGGACTGGAGCGCCTAGAAACGCACGACCACCGCGGCCCGCATTTAGATTTCATCCAAGTAAAATGTTATCAAGTCACACCATACAATTCATAGATTTTTGCAAGGGTAAATTTTTCCTACGGTCAGTACTTCATAGGATTTTGATTAAAAAATACCTTAGAGAACCTAATGATGTCCGAAGCAACGACTCAATTTTCCCAACAGGCCACATACACCAAGAGAATTGTATCGACAAGAATGAATCCGCTAAGAAAATTATATCATCACCAATACTGATTTCACAAGTCTTTTACACTAAAACTAAGGGGTCGTCCCCTTACTAAGGAACATTTATTAAAATTATACAACAAAAGATTACCGATAATGTTATGAAACTTCTGATACGATTCGAAAGACATAAGCTTGAACCAGTTTGCAAACAGGAAAAGTGTCTCTGTGCTTCCTTCTTTTTGCGCACAACGCAGCACGGAAGGCTGGTATGGATTCCTGTAAGCTGCGAGGAACGCAGCTCCTTCACCGCCACTCAGCCGCCGCCACGTGTCGAATGTCACATCAGACGAGGAGCGTGTGTTTACACCGCACACGAGAAACCCGTCGGCGCGTATTTACCGAGCTGGGCTGACTGCCGTCGAACGCAGGTGGGGCTGCTAGCGCTCGAGCGCTGGCTATTATCACAGGCCCGACCTCAAGTAGCCTACCTCTGCTCACTGCAGCTGCGCTGAGCTGGCACTCGGTGCGAAGTAATGCTACAAATCAGCTTCGTTTTTATGCCCCGGGTCTGTATTCAAAACAGCCATTTAATCCTTACTACAGTTTTTTTTATTTATTTACTGGCTTTCGGTATGTGCCTCTAAGGCTTTTTCAACACTGCAGATATGTTACTACAGTTTGTTGTAAAAATTCAGAATATTAATTATTTTAAGTCATACCCTGGTGCGAAGCTACAGTGGTTTAACAAAGGACCCATTCTGACATAAAACAAATTTTACATCGACAGTGTGCTGAACGAGTAAACAAGACTCGTTACGTACAACAAGCGGACGAAATTTCTGCATATGCCTATGCTGTTCGTTCCTCCAATGCATGAGATTCAACAAATTGATTTTCCATCAGTTCAGTTATCGATACTAAGTGAGGTATAGCATGTAAGTAAATGTGAATGAAGAGCGGAATAAAAACGTAATGTACGGATACAGCATTAGTGGCGTCATGCGTGACACAATTACGTCGTCTAAATTTCTGGGCCTAATGTTACAAAGAGATGTGAAATGGAACGAGCATGTAAGAACTGTGGTAGGAAAAGCAAATGGTCAACTTCGGTTTATAGAGAGAATTTAGGGAAAGTGTGATTCATCTGTCGAGAGCACCGTATGTAGGACGCTGGTGCGAGGTATTCTTGAGTAGAGTTCAAGTGTTTGGGGTCCGTACCAGATCAGATTAACGAAGGCATCGAAGCACTTCAGAAGCGGGCTCCTGGAGTTGTTACCGGTAAGTTCGAACAAAACACAAGGAACTCTAATGATAATCCTTGGAGGGAAATCGGAGTTTATTAAACACGGTTTTATGAAACACCTTCACAAAACAAGACGAAGTTCGAGTTCCAGAATTTGAATTAAAGACATCTTCCAACAAAACTAATTTAGATGTGGATATTCTCAGTGTAGCGAACAGCTTAAATTGCTTAATGACGGGAACTCCTATAGATTCCTTTCAAAGTATGCTGATACAATAACTCTATGCTTAGTAATCATATGCTACAACTTGTTCGACAAAAGATCTGCACCTAAAGACTGGGAAGTTGCGTATGTCACACCAATGCACAAGAATTGAATTGCAGGCCCATACCATTAACGTCGGTTTTCAATAGGATTTTGGAACATATAATTTGTCTGAACATCATGGATTACTTAGATGAATATCATTTATTGACAAATGTCACGGATTCAGAAAATATCGTTCTTGTGAAACATGACTAGCTCTTTACTCACACTAAGTAATGACTGATATCGACAGCGGATCTGAAATTGATTCCATATGTCTAGATTTCCAAAAGGCTTTTCACACCGTTCCTCACAAGTGACCTGCAAACAAATTGCATGCCTTCCGAGTATCGTATCAGTTGTGCGACTGAACTCATAACTTCGTGTTAGAAAGGTCACAGTTCGTGGTAGTCGACGAAACGTCATCGAATAACTGCATTTACATGGACACTCTGCAAATCACATTTAAATGCCCAGTAGAGGGATCATCGAACCATCTTCACAAATCTCTATTATTCCAATCTCGTAAGGCGTGGTGATCGTTTCTTCCTACGCAAGTCGGTGTTAACTAAATATTTTCGCATTGGGAGGAGAAAGTTGGTGATTGGAATTTCGTGAGAAGATTCCGTCGCAACGAAAGACGCCTTTCTTTTAATGATGTCCAACCCATACCTGTATAATTTCAGTCTCTGCCATATTTCGCGATAATACGAAACGTGCTGCCCTTCTTTGAACTTTCTCTATGTACTGCGTCGAATCTATCTGGTAAGGAACCCACATCGCGGAGCAGTATTCTAAAAGAGAACGGACACGTGTAGTGTAGGCAGCCTCCTTAGTAGGTCTGTTACATTTTCTAAGTGTCCTGTCAATAAAACGCAGTCTTTGGTTAGCCTTCCCCAGAACATTTTCTATGTGTTTTTCCAATTTAAGTTGTTTGTAATTGTAATTTCTATATATTTAGCTGAATTTACGGCCTTCATATTTGAGTGATGTATCGTGTAAAACAGAAGGGTTATCTGGTGTTCCCCAACGAACTGTTACAGGCCATCACCTGTTTCTAAACTATATAATCAATTTGGGAGACATTTTGAGAAACTGTCTTAGGTTGTTTGCAGATGATGCTGTCTTTCACAGTCTAGTGAAATGAATAGAAAATCAAAGCCAATTGCAAAATCCTTTAGACAAGTTGTTTGCATGGCAAGAAAAGAGGCAGTTCATCCTAAATAATGAAAAGTGTGAAGTAAGCTACATGGGGATTCCGCTAAATTTCGTTTACACAATGAATCACACAAGTCTAAATGCTGTGAATTCGACGTAATACTTACAGATTAAAATTGCAAATGACTTGTATTTTATCGATCACACAGACAATGCTGTTGGGGAAGCTGTCCAAAGATGTCCTTTTGTTGGCAGACAACTCAGAAGACGCAGTAGGTCTACTAAAGGACTGCCTACACTGCGCTCGTCCGTCCTCTTCTGGAGTACTGCTTTACGGTGTGGGACTCGCATCGGGTTGGACTGACGTAGAAATTAAATGTTAAAGGAGGACAGCTCGTTATGTAATATCATGAAATAGGGAGAGGGTATTAGGGATACCACGTGCAAGTCGGATTGGTAATCATTAAAACAAATGCGCTTAAAACTCCGCCAGGAACTTTTCAGAAAATTTCTATCACCAACTTTATCCTTCGATTTTTAAAATATTTTGTTGGCGCTCTCCTACATAGGGATAATGATCACTGTAATTAAATAAGATAAATCAAAGGTGGCACGGAAAGATATAAGTGTTCGTTTTTCCCCCAAGACGTTGGGAGTGGAAAGGTAGAGAAATTGTCTGAAAGTGGTTCGATGAACCCTCTGCCAGGACTTAATTGCCAATCGCAGAGTAGTCGTGTATGAATTTTGCACAGAGCAGAACTTAATCATAGCTAACACTTGGTTTAATAATCATGGAAGAAGACTGTGCACGTGGAAGAGACCTGGAGACAATGGAAGGTTTCAGATAGATTGTATAATGATAAGACAGAGACTTAGGAATCATGTTTTAAATTGTAAGCCATTTCCAAGGGCAGATGTGGACTCTGACCACTATCTACTGGTTATGAACTGTAAATGAAAACTAAAGAAACCGCAAATAGGTAGGAACTTAAGGAAGTAGGACGTGGATAACCTGAAAGAACCAGAGGTTATAGAGAGGTTCACAGAGAGCATTAGGGAAGGATTTACAAGAACGGCGGAAAGAAATACAGTAGCTTCAAGAGATGAAATAGTGAAGGCAGCAGAAGATCAAGTATTTACAAAGACGAGGGCTAGTAGAAATCCTTAAGTAACAGAAGAGATACTGAATTTAGTTGATGAAAGGAGAAAATATAAAAATGCAGTACAGGAAGCAGGCAGAAAGGAATACAAACGTCTCAAAAATGTGATCGACAGGAAATGTAAAATGGCTAAGCAGGCATGGCTAGAGGATAAATGTAAATATATAGAGGCATATATCACTAGGGGTAAGATGGATACTGCCTTCAGGAAAATTAAAGAGACCTTTGGAGAAAAGAGAACCACTTGTATGAATATAGAGAACTCATATGGAAAACCAGTTCTAAGTAAAGATGGGAAAGCAGAAAGGTGGAGGGAGTATACAGAGGGTCTATACAAGGACGATGTACTTGAGGACAATACTATGGAGATGGAAGAGGACGTAGATGAAGATGAAATGCGAGATATGATACTGCGTGAATAGTCTGACAGAGCACTGAAAGACGTAAGTCGAAACAAGGCCCTGGGAGTGATTGAATTAAACGGTAACTATTTACTTAAAAGTCCTGATCAATGATAACGTATTCAAGGCAGTCTTCTTACAAAGGGGGGGGGGGGGGGGTGGCGCAGTGGATACTACACTAAAGGTGTAGTCGTTACGGAATTCAGTATTCCGAGATCAACATAGTGAAGAGCGCGCCAAGAATGCCAAATTTCATGCGCTACTTCTGACCACAGATAACGCAGTGGCCAACGGCCCTCTCTTAATGACCGAGAGCAGCAGCATTTGCGTAGAGTTGTCAGTGGTAACAGACAAACAACGATGCATGAAACAAGTGTAGAAACCAATGTGGGACGTATAGTGAAAGTATTCTTTGGGACAGTGCGGCGGAATTTAGCATTACTGGTCTACGCCAGCAGACGACAGATGTGAGTGCCTTTGCTCACAGCACGACATCTCCTCCAATGTCTCTCTTGGGCTCTTGGCAATATTGGTTGGACCCTAGACGAATGGAAAACAACGACCTGGTCACACGAGCCCAGTTTTCAGTTGGTGAGAGCTAATGGTAAGTTTCTAGTGTGGCGCAGACCCCACAGTGCCATGGACTGCAGTTTTCTACAAGGCACTGTGCAAATTGGCGGTGGCTTCATAATATTTTGGCTTTGTTTACATGGAATGGACTGGATCCTTGGGTCCAACTGAACCGATCATAGACTGCAAATGATTACGTTCGGCTACTTGGAGATCATTTGCAGCCATGTATGGGTTTCATTTTCCCAAACAACGATGGAATTTGTATAGATGAAAATGCACCATGTCACAATTGGAAATTTGTGGTAAGTTACTATGCGATCAATCTTCTGAGGTCATCGATCCCTGGGCTCACACACTACTTAATCTAATTTAAACTATCTTATGCTAAGGACCACACACACACCCTTGCCAGAGGGAGGCCTCGAATCTCCGACGGGGGCAGCCGCGGGAACAGTGTAAAGGCGCCTCAGACGGCACAGCAACCCCGCGCTGCGTGTATGTGTATGTGTGTGTGTGTGTGTGTGTGTGTGTGTGTGTGTGTGTGTGTGTGATTTTAGCCCACCCAACATACTGATGACCTCAGAAGTTAAGTACCATAGTGCTCAGAGCCATTTGAACCTACCCAACGGCGAAATTTGGTAGTAACGAATGTGACTTCGGAAGTGAGAAGCAATCTGCTACATATTTTCATTCCCTCCCTCGGAGTCTCACCCTTGATCAACCAATATTCAATGGCTATAATCAAGTAAGATAGCGTTAAAACGGTCCCATGTTCAACAACTCGATTTACAACACTTGTAAGAGAAGAGGGAAACTATAATAAATACTCAAATTCTGGATGGCTGATGGCTTACAGAGAATGTGGATAAGGCAACATCCTTAATAAATTATTACAATTTCTCTGTACATTTTTACGGAACAAGTGGAAAATTCCACAATAATTTTAGATCCCTACCACTTTGTTAGACTACCAGTTACAATAAAGGGCAAATATATCTGTAAATGAACTGCTGCCTTTTTGAATGGTGCTCCTGCACAGGCAATAGACACTGGTTCAGAGGGCTCTGTCCTATGCTAAGATGGGTGAGAAGAGTGACATCCAATCTGCGTGGCTTGAAGAAGATATGCCATGGCTGTGTTACTTACTTTTCACGGCGTGGTAATGGTCTGCCACATCGAGACAGTCTTATTTCCATTTACGCATTACCCTCTACTTGAACAATCAGGTGAGTGCATGGAGGGGATGGTACACTGAACCATCTGAATATCATGACACTCCTCTCCTTCCATAGAATTTGTAGGTTCAGAAATGCGCCCTGGCTACACTGGTCTATTTTTTGGTTGGTTACATATGTTGTAGAGAGCTGGAACAGACTAGGAATTTAGCAGTCACGATACCTGCTCTGGTGCCCTAACAGATTCCATATACTTCTGTATCGAACATAGTGAATTCTTGAAGTAACAAGGTCTTGAGGACACTGTCGGGGAAAGCAACAGAGCAACCAACACTGTCCCCACAGCTTAGATCCAACCGTAAATACAGCTGTATATTTGTGGTGCTCAGATAATTATATTAAATACACGTGGAGAAGTGCAACCTCTCCTATATTGCCCTACATCTTAAATTACTCTGAACCTTTGCAGTAACAAAGGTGACAGCCGTTTCCAACCCAGAATTTGGGTTCCTAACTGCCCCACACCATGTGAATCCAGTACATTCTCCCAAATGACCTTGTTGATCGTGGGCGACTGGAGAAAAGGTGTTACATTGCTGGACGACCAACAGCACTGTACTTTAGTAAACTGGGAGCAGCCACGATCTTACGTACATCCAGCTATTGGATGGTGAGTGGTGGTCACCCAGCCTTGGCACAGAGACTGGGCATGGGGCTGGTCCTATAAGCAACCATGACCGGCCCGGTCCCCTCATTAAAAGATGACATCAATGTTGTTCAGATATTGAGGTCTCACTGATCAGTACATTGTGCGCCCATAGTCTAGCCTCGTTCATACATGATCCCAATGAAACTGAAGCAGATGCACACTGTATGCTCCCCAAGATTTGTGGCTAAGGCTCTTAAAGGTATTCAATGTTTCCTGGGTCCTTGCCTTCAGGCCATTTAGATATGGTAACCACGATAGTTTGAAATCAAAAGTGAGGCCGATAAAACCGATAGAGTCTTTAAACTGCAGAATGGTTTCCCTCATATGCAGATAAGACAAATTAAAAATACGACGATGACAATTAAAATGAACACACACACACATTTCTGCAGAAAATGAAAACCCATCTCGGCAGTCTAGTCTCCCAACCTCATCGCCATAAGATGCAACTGCCGACGGTTTAGCAGTTTTGAACAAGGAACAGAAAACTGCAGAATCGTCCAAAAAAAGTTAGAAGTACTGTACAGGACGCCCTACCCCACGTATAATAATGGCTCTGACAAAGAGGGTCACACTTAAGACACTTCTCTGGGACGCCACATTCTTTTACTCAAAACTATTTGATATCATGTTACCATCTCGGTACATAAAAAAGCTTTTAGATAAGAAGGAACGAATGAATATTGTGGTGGACACGAAAGCCCAATGAGTTTCCCTATAATATTGTGCCTTCATGTGCCGGCGTACGCTTTAGTGATGGCAAATAATATCCCTATAAATTGTGTTTAACTAGAAAAGTCTGCTAGATAGGAACCATAGGCAGGGTCAAGTTGTCGTTTGTGGATCGGTATCTCCTGAATCCGCAGTGAAAGCGGCTAAGGTGCCGTCCGTTCTCTTTATCAGGACCAAACGACGGTTGAACATTCGCTCTGAGGTCTTTCCTACACAGCTCGTTAAGGTGCCGCACTGGTAACTAGTGAGACATGTTCGGTCTTTGTGTAGTTTGACAGTTGGTATCAGAGTTTTCTCTCTCCACTATTTGGGAAATTTTCCTGTTCTCCATATCGAATTAAAACGTTCTAGAAGGATTTCCTCTGAAGCTGTTTACCATTTTGGCTGTATTTCTGTTTTTAATTTCGTCATGACCGGGCACGGTATTATGTGCCACTTACAGTGACGGATACAGGTCTAAAATGGATAAAGGGCAGTTGTATGGTTCAGAATTGTTGGATCTGATGTCCAGCTCCCTTCCTTTCGCGGTCGTACGGTAGCAGCAGAATGCTGGATCCTGACTGGCAGTGAAAGTGGGCGTCACTAAATGCTCTGCCATTGTCTGGGAGATCCGTTCGGGTCTTGTTTGGAGATAACCCTGTACTAACACCACTGCAGTAACTAGCCGAATGCATTTGGCAGAAATCCTGGTTTCCCATACATTCGGAGAAATAGTAAAGTAGTTTCATGACCTTTATCTATTGCTGTCGTCGATTGTGTGTCGAATATTCGCCCTCGTGACTCTAAAGGCTGTGAGTTATCAGCCGTTGGGCAGAACTAAAATCTTCGCAGAGCCGCACGCTTAAATCGGTTTGCTGAGCGGCACTCATCGGTCCAATATGACCTGCCTTCCGTATAACCTGACAGCTTTGACAGTGATAGGTCGACAGCATAACAGATCACACGTGTAATATAGGCGCCATATTTCTACATGCGGCCTCGGTGTTCAAAGGCAGCCATGTTGCTGAACAACACCCATTTTGCTTTGTCCATCAACCATCTTGGCGGCTTCCTTTCTAGGATTTGATCCATCAGGTAGGTTGATCTAGAGTGCGAAGTGGTCAGAGTAATGAAGGCGATTAGGAACTTCCCATCGAACAGAATATAAGAGGCCTGGAGAAGAGGAAGAGAGGTCTGTGGATGAGAGTGACCCATTAGAAGCGTTTTTGAAGATACTCATCTCATGAGACATTGTGAGGCTTTACAAGCCTCGACCACCGGCGCAAGTATGGTAATAGCCCCAAAATGCGTCTTGGGAACTGAAATTTCCCAGCAGGAGAAATGAACGGTTTAGTTGTCCTATACGATCAATGAAAGCCCCTAAATCTATTTCATTTTGTCTTCGTATGTGCAGGGAATGCACAGTGATCCCTCGACCCACACGAATTTAAACTACATCTGCGAATACGTCAGAAAGCAGGATTAGCAGAGGAGTGGCGTGTGTTACTAAGCGACTTCTCCCTTGGTCCTTTCTCCAAGAGGGTCTCCCTTTTGGTGGAGGGTATATCCTTGTAGCACAGGGACGTTGGTAAAATAAAAATTTGTTTCTTGTCAGCACAAGCACTGGGGACGGTCTCCACTTGGAGTTTCAGCTTGTCAAAATGCGTGTGGAACCCACTTCAGTATGGGAGACATTGTATTTGTGACGTTTTTCTTTCACCCTGTCTTCCGCTAGGGTGGGTAACCTGCGAAGTTTGGAGGCTTAGCTTGGGGGCTAGATGGTTGTCAGACGCAGAATTCTATTGTATCCGAAGGTGAATAATAAAAACGTTACACTGGAAGATATTTACGTGGTTTGAAAGTATCCGAACTATCTTTTCCGTGGTCACCGCTTTCCGTTTCGTTTGTTTCCCAGAGGAGATATAGAGGAACAGTTGTGGCAGTGACAGCGAAAGCGCCGGTGTGTCTACTGGAGTCTGCCTGTTAACGTATCCGAGGTTCCAATATATCAACAACCGTGGCCTCTTCTGTTGTTCTGTGGGGAGCCAAAGTCTATGGAGTAACAGTACCTTGACAACTGCAATGAGCAGCGCAGGTATTACGGTAACAGTAACACCCTCCGTTTGTGATCAGGCGACAGTTTTTTGAATAGTTTTTTTAAGAGCTGAAGCAAACTAAGTAGCAAAAGTGAGAGATTACATGACCTTCGTTGTCTTTAGCTCTTGTACTTTCATATGCTCAAGTAGACACTGCAGTCTCTGCTCCAAACAGCGTGATCCCCAGAGCAATTTACACAATTCGAATGAGATGAAAAAACGACTCCTTCTTGGCCAGTGTTACAACATTTCCCATATGAGACTGGTCCCTTGCGCGCTGGAGAGGCGTGCCCAAAGCGCTGGCGTTTAAAACAGCGCAAAGGGTGGTGAATATTAGCCTCGCGTTTAAGCGAATGAAAGCGGCTTTGATACGCTCTGGTAGCGATGATGCTACTGAAAGTGAGCGTAAAAGAATCAGATTTCAACAGTTCGCCATCTATCCTTTTCTTTATATTTTACACGTCAGTCGGTCTTGATACCCCCATCTTTCAATTCTTCTTTTTGAACATTTACAATATCTCTACAGGACACAATAAATGAGGCTGCATTCTTGATTTCCGGTCAGAAAGGTCACACTTCATAGTAACTGACGGAAAGTCATCGAGTAACACAGAAGCAGTGTCTGGAGTTTCCCAAGGAAGTTTTATGGGCCTTCTGTTGTCCCTGATCTATATAAAGGCCTCAAGAGACAATCTGAGCACCCCTCTTTCATTGTTTCCAAATGATCCTGTCGTTTACCGTCTTGTAAAGATATAAGACGATCTCAACCAATTGCAAAATGAATTAAACACGATATCTGTGTGATGCGGAAAGTAGCAATTGACTCTAAATATTGAAAGGCGTCGAATCATCCATTTGACTTCTTAAAAGGAATGCGCTAAATTTCGGTTACACGATGAATCACACAAATCTAAGGGCTGTGAATTCGACGAGATGGCAAATAACTTATATTCTGACCGTTGTATAGATAATGTTATTGGGAAAGCTAACCAAAGACAACGATTTATTGGCAGAATACTTAGAAGATGCAAGACATCCAGCCTTCTGCTAACAAAAGCGGCCATAGAAACGTTTCCGGCGACACTGCCCCAGCAGGGCTGGCGCAAGGTTACCTTTCCACTGATACAGCTCCAGTATTATCACTAAAATAACCTCTAAATAGTGGCAGAAAATGAATTAATATCCCAAAGTGTAATGTGACAGTAGCGTCACAACCGTCACGTCTCCTCCTTTACATTCCACTATCACTACGAGGCATTCGGGAGTGACATCACACACATGCTTTCCCGAGGTACATAAACTACTGTTATCCATATCATGCCCAACTTTCGCTGGGTTCCTCGACCGGATAATGAATACACTGTTTTGCCTCACTGTAATTGATGATTTGCATCGGTTTTACGTTAAGTGACCTCTGAGCAGCAGTTGCACCATAGAAACCGATTGCTGTCAGCTCTGTACGAACTGTCGTATCACTGTCGTGTATATCAGCAGTGTTACGAAAGTCTTGTGCCATAGTTTACAAGGATGCTTCTTTAATTACAGCTTAGGGTCTGGTGATCGTCGTCAACACTCACTACTTCTCAGTAGTGCCAAACCGTGTATCACGTCCACGCTGCTATAGACCTCTGCAACACAGAGTCCACTCCGCGACGTACAACTGGCAGTTAATCTGGGAACCGGGTTAGACAGACAACACTGCAGGGGCTAAACTTTTAGAACGGTCTTGAAAAGTGTTGCCAGCCTCACTTTGATCGGAGAAATCATCATTCGTGCACCAGTTATACATGAACGGAAATAAAAAAAGCCACGTCATGAAGCAATTGTCAGATATAAAACACACTTTGTGGATGTGTTCATCACATCACGGATATCAGATGATGGAATTTTGGTTCCATTGGTAAATAATGTCTAGAATCAGCATAAATATATGGTGTGACTCCACAGGCATGAACATACTTCGTATTCGTTGTGGAATACAAGCAAATAGCCTCCAACTGACTTCGTTAGAAATTTCTTGCGATGCTTGAGACACATGTGGTGTCAGTTCATAGAGACTGTCGGCTGAATGCTGGTATAAAAGTATTTGTTTTCGGCCACATCCATCAGATGCCCTATGGATGACAAAGGAGGGGACAGGGTAGGCCAGTCAACAACGATTACATTTCGACTGGGCATATGGTGTGAAATGCAGTGTAGTGTCTTAAGTTACCCTATTGAGAAAATGTCATTTGGTATTGTTTACCAATCTTGCTACGTGCTGACGAGCATTCAGCCTCCCTTCAACAGCTATCAAGTAACTCCTGTTGTCATATTCATAAGTTTCCCTCACCATAATTCGAGGATTTGAAGAGGAATGCATTTCAAGAATCGCTGTTTCCTAAGACCTTTCACCATATCGTTTACGGACAAGTTGACGTCAATCTGCCAGCCACAACTAGAAGTGAACACCACAGAATTTCACCACGAATCCCAGCTGACTCTGGTACTACGCCATGCAAGTCTCTTTAGCATGTGGTATGGCGTAAGCGGTAAACGACACATTGTAACTAATTATTTCAACTCAACTTTCATTAGTATGTTATCGATGGTTCTTGGAGACACTGTGCCTGTAAATTCAGCACGCATTTCAGCTGCTCTCATCTACCTATTCCTCAGAAGGACTCAAAGAAACCCACCAGCTTCTCGTGGTGTAGTCCTTCCGGATAGACTTGTAAATACTTTTTAAGCAGCCTTGTTGTCCTCAGTCCATTACGATATCACTCACTTTTCATTCATAGCTCTATAGCCAGTAGTCTACGTGATCTGTCGATATGATTCTCCAGTGTCTTCCATGCGAATAATACAAATTTTCTCGAAGTCCGAAAGATGGCGATAAGCTGCACTTGCACGTCCTCGCGCGACCGCTACGCTCGCAGGTTCGAATCCTGCTGCGGGCATGGATGTGTGTGATGTCCTTAGGTTACTTAGGTTTAAGAAATTGTAAGTTCTAGGGGACTGATGACCTCAGAAGTCAAGTCCCACAGTGCTAAGAGCCATTTGAACGTCCTCTGGACATGCTGTGTTTTGATCCTCACCTGAAATGTTACAATGTCGACAGACATAGTCAACAACCGTCATACACTCACAAAATTTCTCATCAGTAGCAATGGCAGTACTGAAAACGCAGAAAAACAGCCCGTGTAAGGACCATATTTTAACCAATGTGGGCAATAGAGATGGAAAGAGAGGAGTATCAGTTTGGTAGCATTTGGAGAAGGGTTTGTGGAGTATTACTTACCATTTCTATCAGTCTTGAGTGCTACCTCAATGCAGTTTCACACTGATAAATACAACCGTCCGACCACTGGGATGGAAGCCGTTCACCAGTAACGGTAAGCAAATCATCTATATCTTGAGATTACCGCAAATGCCTCCATAAAGGATTACGTTTAGAACTAAGAATAATCAATTTCCCTGAGAGAGAAAAGCTTTGAACCCAAAATCAACATGGATTTAGAAACCGCTGATCGTGGGAAACGCTGCTACCCCTTTATTAGCTCTATGTTCTGAGAACTATGAATGGAAGGGCAACAGGCATATTTCATATTCCTAGATCTCTGGAAAGCGTGTGTCATATTACCACAATTCATATCATGAACGGAGGTCCAGTCATCTGATACAGGTTAAGACGGCACATCCCCGAAATATTTATAAAAAACTTTAAACATATTCGTAGACGCCGCCGCGCGCACGCGTTCTGTTGTGACGTTAGGAGTAGGTGTGGCGGAAGCAGGTGCATATTTTGACTGCTGAGAGGATTGGATCGGCCCAAGCTGGCAGAGACCAGTAGCTGCACTAGTCACACACTGTCATCATTGTGAGGTGCAGTGATTGCTATACGCTCTAAGATTCAGAATCTTATACTGCATGTCAGGTAAACGGTGCCTCTCAGCATGTGTTGGGAAAAACCCAAAATTTAGCATGACACTTGAAGTGTTATCCACCTTAGATGACTTGAGTAGGCAGGAAAAATATAAAATAAAAGAAAATTTAATGAAAACTAAACACAAAGAATAACAGTCAAACCGATAATACACTCCTGGAAATTGAAATAAGAACACCGTGAATTCATTGTCCCAGGAAGGGGAAACTTTATTGACACATTCCTGGGGTCAGATACATCACATGATCACACTGACAGAACCACGGGCACATAGACACAGGCAACAGAGCATGCACAATGTCGGCACTAGTACAGTGTATATCCACCTTTCGCAGCAATACAGGCTGCTATTCTCCCATGGAGACGATCGTAGAGATGCTGGATGTAGTCCTGTGGAACGGCTTGCCATGCCATTTCCACCTGGCGCCTCAGTTGGACCAGCGTTCGTGCTGGACGTGCAGACCGCGTGAGACGACGCTTCATCCAGTCCCAAACATGCTCAATGGGGGACAGATCCGGAGATCTTGCTGGCCAGGGTAGTTGACTTACACCTTCTAGAGCACGTTGGGTGGCACGGGATACATGCGGACGTGCATTGTCCTGTTGGAACAGCAAGTTCCCTTGCCGGTCTAGGTATGGTAGAACGATGGGTTCGATGACGGTTTGGATGTACCGTGCACTATTCAGTGTCCCCTCGACGATCACCAGAGGTGTACGGCCAGTGTAGGAGATCGCTCCCCACACCATGATGCTCGGTGTTGGCCCTGTGTGCCTCGGTCGTATGCAGTCCTGATTGTGGCGCTCACCTGCACGGCGCCAAACATGCATACGACCATCATTGGCACCAAGGCAGAAGCGACTCTCATCGCTGAAGACGACACGTCTCCATTCGTCCCTCCATTCACGCCTGTCGCGACACCACTGGAGGCGGGCTGCACGATGTTGGGGCGTGAGCGGAAGACGGCCTAACGGTGTGCGGGACCGTAGCCCAGCTACATGGAGACGGTTGCGAATGGTCCTCGCCGATACCCCAGGAGCAACAGTGTCCCTAATTTGCTGGGAAGTGGCGGTGCGGTCCCCTACGGCACTGCGTAGGATCCTACAGTCTTGGCGTGCATCCGTGCGTCGCTGCGGTCCGGTCCCAGGTCGACGGGCACGTGCACCTTCCGCCGACCACTGGCGACAACATCGATGTACTGTGGAGACCTCACGCCCCACGTGTTGAGCAATTCGGCGGTACGTCCACCCGGCCTCCCGCATGCCCACTATACGCCCTCGCTCAAAGTCCGTCAACTGCACATACGGTTCACGTCCACGATGTCGCGGCATGCTACCAGTGTTAAAGACTGCGATGGAGCTCCGTATGCCACGGCAAACTGGCTGACACTGACGGCGGCGATGCACAAATGCTGCGCAGCTAGCGCCATTCGACGGCCAACACCGCGGTTCCTGGTGTGTCCGCTGTGCCGTGCGTGTGATCATTGCTTGTACAGCCCTCTCGCAGTGTCCGGAGCAAGTATGGTGGGTCTGACACACCGGTGTCAATGTGTTCTTTTTTCCATTTCCAGGAGTGTATTATTAAAAAGATAAAAAAGAAAGTGTGTGGGTTAAAACGTGTCCTCGATATGAAATGTAGTTTCAAGCATGTTTCAGAATTCAGAAGTGTATTTGTATGACCCACATAAGTGAGTTGGTCACGGACTTCCAGTAGTTTGCATGTGTCGATAGCGAACACATTGAAGTATTGTCGACTTGTAGGGACCTGGAAAATATCGCATCAGCCGAACTGTTTGCATGGAGACTTGTGATACTTATCTGTGTTGGTCTCGAATACTGTTAAAGATTTTTAACGTGTGGACCTTGAATATTACAGGTTAGCTGAGTCAGCTAGGATTCAAAAACTTTTCTGTGGTTAGTTCTGAGAGTGGTCTGCATTTTTAATTTCGTTAGTTCACGGTTACGGGACTATAACTTTAGACTTGGCTTATAGAACTAATACCCAAAAACGTGGTACCTTTCACTCTATTTAAACTCTGACTCAGACGGTTTTTATTGCACTAATGTGTAGTTGTCGTAAGTGCTACATTTTTTATAAAATAAACTTAGTTTGCTAAGCATCTAAACGCGGCCCGCATTTATTGAACTTTCGTCTGGATTTCTTTAGGGTTAATGTAACAATTGCTTTGGTTGGCTCCGAGACTGTGCAATAGCCAACACTTAAGGAAATCCTGTCATATATCACAGAGGCCCTATAAACAGTGTTTTTCTTGCTTTACCATTTATTATTAGTGCTGATACATGTGTAGGCTCAAGAGTAATTGAATGAACAATCATTTGGGGATCAACAAAAATTAGGATGTAGCTCTCTATCCATATAGTCGCATAGACTGGTCTTGTAGGAGAGAAAGCATATGCTGTGCGGTTCGCAGCGTGGTCTGCGGTGCTTTGTCACGGTTCGTGTAGCTTCCGCTGGCGGAGGTTAGAGTCCCCCTCGGGCATAGGTGTGTGTGCTGTCCTTATCGTAAGTTAGTTTAGGTTAAATTAAGTAGTGTGTAAGCCTAGGGACCGATGACCTCAGCAGTTTGGTCCCATAGGAACTTACTACAAATTTCCAAATTTCCAGAAAGCATATGAATACTCAATGTTATTCTACCCATCACATCGCATATGTGGGCTCAGTCCGGTACAAATCACAGTGAACTGACTTGGAGATACATCGTAGGATTGCGTGTGTAGCCAGTTTTATGATCTACAAGGAACGTAACGCTGAACGGCCAGCAGTATCAGTGGAAGACTTCCGTCTGAGCGCCGACAACCAGCCGGGAACTGCTACTGCTGCCACCGTCACCAGGCCGTGAGCCGCATCATGGCATACCAAGCAATACTTTGCTAGCGCACTGCACCACTCGGGAAGCTCTGACAACTGCAGCATCTATCAGTAACAAGAGATTCATTTACAACATAAAATAGGTGTTTGTTGCTAACCACAACAATGGATAACAAACTTGAGAAGTCACCTAGTGATTGTAAGTAACTGGCTAGTATGAGTGAGTTTCAGAGCCCGCAGGAGCAGGAAGAAGAAACGGAACTGATCACGAAAGAAATGTTTAATAGGTCGATGAATGAAAACTAATACAAGCAGTATGGACAATTTTATGGGAATTAGAGAACTGTTTGGGGTGGCTCAAAAGATGAATTAAAAACTAAATCAGATTTTTCCGCGAGGGGTTTTGAACCATGAATTGGAAGAATCTACGGTAAATTTTGGGGATGTGGAAAAGAATTTAACTGCTGGAATTGATACAGTGCAAAGTAAATTGAGGGATGAGACTAAAACAGATATGCAACTGTGTAAGACAAGACATGAAGAGACTATGCAAGCTATAAATGAGATACATACGAATATTGTGGTTAGCTGTGATGAAATGAAAACTTCGTTGCTATATGAAGTGGAAACCTCAGCTGGCAATTTAAAACAGCAATTCGAAAATGTTGTGGTTATTAACCGTGAGCAGGCAGTGATTTCAGCATCAGATGCTTTCAGTAGTGCTGCTGAATCAGATACAATGGTCTCTACTTCAGTTGGTGTCAGCGTTAATTATGTGCAGGTTACAGAGCATGAATATAGTGTCTATACAGTCTAAGGTTTATAAGGAAGTGCATGTCCCAGTGATGTGCTGAGATAGTTTAATTGTGAGCGGGCAGAGGATGCTAGTTTTGTTGTTTGTGGTACAGTGGGTAGATTATAGCTGCAGATTTTTTTTTTTAAATAATGAACGTGGTAATGCGGTAAAGTTCTCCTTTTCCCTTCGCCCGGGTTCCTGGGTTCGATTCCCGGCGGGGTTAGGGATTTTCTCTGCCTCGTGATGACTGGGTGTTGTGTGCTGTCTTTACGTTAGTTCGGTTTAAGTAGTTCTAAGTTCTAGGGGACTGATGACCATAGACGTTAAGTCCCATAGTGCTGAGAGCCATTTGAAACATTTTTAAGATAATGAGTGGTACATTGAATGGTAATGAATTTGGCTTTGTTGCAGATAATAATGAAATAAGCCAAACGAGCCACATAATAAGTAATATATAATTATTTAAGGTTTCTGTAAATGTTGGCTGGACTGTGATTCAGACACAGAATGAGAAAACTTTCACAGATGCCACGAAACGTCGTAGAGTAAATTTTCATAATGCATGCATGAGCCGGCTTGTGCAAAGTAGGAATGAATAGTCAAAAATTATGCTAATGGACAAAATGAAGAAGGGTTCTGATCAGACGGGGACCAACAAAAGATCAGCTGAATTTTTGTGTGATGCAGTGTTTGGAAAAACGTTTGGGGATAGAGCGTGGGTGCTGCCGAAGGAAATAGGGTTTCTAAATGAAGCACTGATTGACCAAAGTATGGGGGAGAAAGATTCAAAATGATATACGTCTGGCTGGAAGAACTGAGAAAATTTTGTCATCCGAAAAGGCCACGTAATAAGGAATAAATAAAGGGAGACAGCTGAGACAGAATTTTGGAAACTGAAATTTGTTCCACCTGGGATTTCACTTTGCACATAGGATCAGGAAAGAGTTGGAATAATTATAGGCAACATAACGGTAGAAAGCAAGTTAGCTAAGCGAATATTTTGTAGAGGGGCACATAGTTGTCGGTTACAATTTTATCTGATAAGGATTATAAGACAATAAGAGTAATTGTTGAAGAGATAATGTAGATATGGCGTCATTAATGTACATGGAAGTCAGAACCAGAATACAGCTGTGGTGCCTGAGGGATTAAATGTGTGTTGTGAGGAATATTTGTGTGAATGGCAGCATTGGTAAATTGAGTTAGGTGAAATGATAACCAACCATGTGGAGGTTGGAGTTATTTGTCTACAGGCAGCAAGACCCGTGTTTGAAATTGTTTTGGTGGAAGGAGACGTGCCTGAATGTATATGCTCTAGTTATGAGACTGACTTTCTTTTTATGTAGATAATATCACTTGTGGTTGATGTTTGTTTGTGGGTGGAGATACACATGGAGGTACATGGTCCGTTTATTAAAGTTACAGGTGTGCAGGCACGGATCATGTGATTCATGTTCTTTATGGGTGGAGGTATACATCCAGAGATATTGTCCAGTTATTGAAGTTATTTGTATGCAAGCAGTATTGCTTGTGGTTAATGTGCCTGATGATTTGTGTGCATGTATTGGTTTCTGTGTCAGGTGTTTTAAATATCGGTGTGGTTTCTGCCTTAAGAAAATTAGAAAACATGTGAAGCCACCTGAAGTAACTTGAATTTTCCACAAGAAAATGAAATGATTTTTACTTTACTTCATTTTAAACGTTCGAATGATTATATTCTCAGTTCTTTGACGTTATAATCTATGATTTTATTTTATTATTACGTGTTCTCATAAGTGAAAGAGGTTAATATCAAATTTCACGAGCCGCGCGGTTCTAGGCGCTACAGTCTGGAACCGAGCGACCGCTACGGTCGCAGGTTCAAATCCTGCCTCGGGCATCGATGTGTGTGATGTCCTTAGGTTAGTTAGGTTTAATTAGTTCTAGGTTCTAGGCGACTGATGACCTCAGAAGTTAAGTCGCATAGTGCTCAGAGCCATTTGAACCATTTGAACAAAATTTCATAATATAACGGATAAATACAAAATTTAATGATGGATGTTTCTAACGTAGCAAGTTTTAGCGAGATAACGTTTTTTGCAGTAAGGCACACAGTCCTGTAGCACGGTGGCTTCAAGATGGCTACGTTTTCTCTTCGCTCTGACTCACAGTGCAGCTCACAAGGCCAGCTGTGAGAATGATCTCAAGTAACATACAGTCGATACGCAAATTCATACCCCGAACGAATGTAAATGAACTATAGTGATTATCATCCTATTTTGTTGAAACTTGGTGTGAAATCTTTGGTTATTAAGGAATGGAGCCTGTTAAGATTTCAGATTTTTATCTATGACAGTTTCGGAGATTGAGAAAATTACTTAAATACCCTAAAAACGACACTTATGCTTCAAAACTCAGTTAGGAACAATAACCAAATGTCTTTTATTAACACCTGAAGTCATAACAAAGCTCACAGAATATAAAATCACTTAACTGGAATTTTCTTTTCAAAACTTTAATTACTCTACTTTATGTAGTATAAAAATCATTCATAACTACTATTTGCTTATTTCTTATGTGAATACATGGGAATTAATGAGAAAGTGTATGGGGGACATACGTTAAAGCTTAATGATATTTTATGAAAAACCTTATAAAATTGAACCGTGGGGAAATTATGTTGCAACCACGATGCTGATGACGTATGTCTGTGTGTGTTTGCTTCTGTAAGAGAGCAGCCAGAATAAAAGTATGTAGCGGAATAAGTTTCTATATTAATTCAAAGATTCTTTTGCATTTCGTTTTATTTTATTAAACAGTATATTAAAAATTGAAATTGTAATGACGTCAATGACTATCTGATTAGCAGTTGGCTAAGGCAAGTTTTGCTGCGAGAATGATCTGGAACGATCATTCTGAGTGGTCATTCAGATCAATAGCCAATCAGAATTAAGCGGTTCCCGCGTGCAGGTAGTTAGATAGGCAGAGAGGAGAGGTGCATCGAGAGAGTCGCTCGCTAACCTGCTTCCGAATAACACCATGCTAGATGTCTCCGTGAAAATAGTATCTAAAATAAAGAGCTAATGAGATCTTTTCAGATAAAACGAGTCGTGACTAAAGCTGTTTAAAGTACGAAAATTTTGAGAAAAGTGTGATGTTTCGGAACTAATTAGTTGAAGTTTTGTATGCGTGTGATCTTTTGGTCGTAGAGACAATTCCACGTGGCATACTCCATGTTCTTTATGGAATACTCTGGCGAGCACTTCTCACTTAGAAGACCACTGAAATAATCGAATGTTCAATTCGCCAACAGTGGTGGGTCAGTGACCGTTAGATCGCAAAATTAATCGGGTCGGACTTGCAGAAATTCTGGCTGCTTTTATGTGTTAAATATGTCTGATAAACAGTGAATCTTGAATGATAGAGTAGTACCACAGTAAATACGGACTTGATAGCTATTTCTTGTGCTTCCTTACGAGTAGAAAGACGTTAATAAAATTTTAAAATGCTTACTGCGATTAAACTGAGTTCTCCTACCGCCCGAAATTTGTGAAAACGAACTTACAGGAACTGAGTTACGCAACAGCAACTTGAGTTATGCGGCCTCTGTGTGGTAGGTATTAGGTAGTGGTTTCATCAACCCTGCTTTATACTGTCTAGCTTGTATCTACTACTGCTGAGTGAACGGACGACGGAATGAAGAAATACAGAGGTAGGTGAAGTGTTCGATGAAATTGACTGGGAGAGAGAGTAAGGAGACGAAAGAACGACCGAACGACCCCGCCCCACCACAAGTAAATTGTTCAGTAGTTCAGATTTTGAAGATAATCTGAAGTAGCTATTGTATAACCGAAGAAGCAAGTCTAAAATGGAATTACATAAAGTGCTGTCTGTAACTGACGCAGGTCATACAAAAAAATTGAAAAAATGGTAAGAAATATTGTTGACGATGAGAAGCCATAAGTGACATAGTAAAACTTATGACCTATTGTGTGTAAAGAAGATACTAAATTTTTCAGTCTACAAAACAGTATACAATTTTGATACACAGTACACAGATCAATACGCAGACACATTCACAATTTTACTCTCAATGATGACACTGAGAGGTGATAAAAGTCATGTGACACCTAATATCGTGTCGGATCTACTTTTGCCGGCGCAGTGAAGCAACTGGAGGTGAAATAGACTCAACAAGTCGCTGGATGTCCCCTGTAGTAATACTGAACCATGCAGCCTCTATAGTCATCCATAATTGCAGGATTTTGTGCACGAACTAACCTATCGATTATGTCGCACAAATATCTGATGATATGCATGTCGAGCGATCTGTGTTGTCAAATCATTCGGTCAAATTATCCAAAATGTTCTTGAAACCAATCCGAAAAATTCTGGTCGGATAATATGGCGCATTGTCACCCATAAAAATTCCATAGTTGTTTCGGAACATGAAGTCCATGAATGGCTGCAAATGGTCTCCAAGTAGCCAAACACAACCATTTTCAGTTAATGATCGTTTCAGCTGGACAAGAGGATCAGGTCCATTTCATGTAAACACAACCTACATCAGTTTGCACAGTGGCTTGTTGACAAACTGCGTCGATTGCTTCGTGGGATTTGCGTCACACTCGAACCCTACCATCAGCTCTTACCATCTGAACTCGGGACTCATCTGACCTGGCCACAGTTTCAGTGGTCTGGGGTACAACCCATATGATCATAAGCCCAGGAAAGGAGGTGAAGCCGATGCCGTGCTGTTAGCAAGGGCACTCACATCAGTCGTCTGCTACCATCGCCCACTAACGCCATATTTCGTAGCATTTACGTTCGGCGTACGTCCAACAATGATTTCTGCGGTTATTTCACTCAATTCTGCTTATCTGTTAGCACTGACAACTTTACGCAAAACGCCGTTGGTCCCGGTAGTGAAGTGAGGGCCACTGGCTCCTGAATCATCGGTGGTGAGAGGAAATCCCTGAAATTTGGTATTCTCGGTACATTGTGGATCTGGGAATGCTGAATTACCTTACGATCTCCGTAGTGGAATGTTCCATGTGTCTAACACCAACTACCATTTCGCGTCGTCCGGGCGTAATCACGTCGGAAACCTTTTCAAATGAATCAAATGAGTAAAAAGGACAGCTCCGTCAATGCACTTACCTTTTATACGTTGTGTACGGGATACTACCGCCACCTGTGTATGTACATATGGCTATCTCATGAGTTCTTGTCACCTCAGCGTAATCCTTTACGGTGCTGGTTTCAGACCTGGGCGTCTGCAGCTTGTGGTCTATTGGTTAGCGTAGCGGCCTCTGGATCACAGGGTCCTGGGTTCGATTCTCGCCTGACTTGGGGATTTTCTCTGTCCCGGGACTGGGTGTTTGTGCAGTCTTCATCGTTTCATCATCATTCCTGACAGTGGCTAGATTCGACTGTTTAAACATTGTCGCTGGTGACCGCGCAGTTGAGCGCCCCACTAACCAAACATCATCATCATCATCGATCTGGGCTGTACGGGCCACCGGCTGATCCGCCTAGAGCTGAGCACAGCTCGCACATACCGAGTTGCTGCGGCCCGGCGACGACGACGGCCCGCCTCTTGTGCTTCCCCGGCACGCCCGGCAGCGCCCTGTGATTACTCGCCACCCTAACCAGTTTCTTATTTCTGACTGTCTATGAAACATGGAGTTTTCAATAACGGGCTGTTCGGCGTCTACTGCAGTAGTCACGCCCGCGCTTGACATTTGCGCTGATGTTACCAGCATCACTGGGTGTTTCTTATCAAGGAAGCAGTGAATAGAAAGTGGTTTGGAAAAGAATTTGTTCTTCATTCAAAAGAAGTATTTCTGGGCTGTGCTTTGTGCACAATCGAACGAATAAGTTGGTTGTGTGCAGTACAATCACGTGACTTTTTTGTATTGCTTGAAGAAAGCGTTATCTCCCTCAATGTTAATCAGGCACAAATGCGTTAAAAGTTATAAATTTTTGAGACGTAGACATACCATTAGTATTTTCAACATCAAAATATATTATTATTACTAGTTGCTCTCGAATCTGCGACCAGGACCAGCATTCGAATGATGTCAGGACGTTTTAGATATAGATGCACAGTGTGCATAATCATTCCACATGAGTATTAACGACAACATTTCTCATTTGTCAACGATTTTACGCCATGTTTTGGGGGAACTGAAAATAATCAGAGCAGATGTTAAACAGGAAACGAAAACTTGCTTATAAACCATTGTGTATGCTTCTGAAGAGAATATGTGGTCTGATAAATGTACTAAAATTGGATACCTTACCATTGTTCCACTATATGACTCCAGAAATCAGACGAAATCCCAAGTTTTATGAGTATTTAATTTCCTGTTGATAATGCTAGATCTAGTCTCAATAAGAGGAGAGAAATTTTGTATGAATTGGAAAGTTGCGGCATTTCGGCCACATATTTGGAAGGTGGAGCGTTTGTAACAGACCAGGTGGCCAAAATCTAGTCGTCGCCTTAGCCTTAGCCTCCCCTGCATGGTACATGGCACTGCAAACATTTTATGACACCTGTTAGATGAAGAGCAATTTCTCAAAGACTGAGCGTCACAAACACTTAACGGCAACTTCAAGGAATGTCGTAAATTATCTAAAAAATGGCTTAAATAAGCTAGTTACCAAAAGAGTGAAGTGCATGATAGACGTCCGGGGGAATACCTTTGTCGATTTGATGGCCTGTGGCAAATGCAATTGACGAGATCACTGTCAGAATAAGGAACGAAATAAAATGGATCAAAGAGAAGAGTGGAACAGGGAGCTTGATACAACCTTTATTCACTTCCTCTCGAAGCTTGTAGACGTCACTTACGAAGTTCAAGCAAAGAAGCACCCGATACTCCTGTTTCTATTGGTAAGTTACTAAGATAACTGTCCTGTGTTCTAGAAACAACATAACGTCACTGGAACTTGAGCTGCCGGAATGTATGGCATCTACTTCTTTGTTAACAAGCATTCGTTACTGCTGAAGAAGACTGCTTTTAAGGTTTAATACTGTATTATACAGGTAGATACAGACCATAGCACTGGATCGGAGGACAGAATTTTTCTCAAGAGGGAAGATTGGGATTCGCGAAGAATGTCTTATCGCAGCACTTTTGAGCCCCAGAATTCTAAATCTCATAAAAATGAGTCCGGAAGTGAGACAGGAAGTGCATAGTACTGTGATCAAACTGGCTGTCGCATTAAAGGATGATAGTTCTCAGCTGTGCTGCCAGTGTAACGTATTAGCGTTTTCTGAAGAAAAAAAAGAGCCTTTCTGTGTCCTTTGTCCTTTCTTCCATACTTCCTTGAGTTGAAAACTAGTTTTTCTCTATCATTGTTTTTCGCTATTTCCATCCCCCGCCTCTCCCCGTCCCCCCCCCCCCCCTCCTCACTGTTCACTATCTCATTCTAAAGAAACGGCGTAATTTTCAGGAGTGATTTTTGTAAATGGGGGAATCCTTGTTTCCCCACAAAAATTGTGGTATCTGCGTTGTATTATGTTTGTCTTTTGTTTCTAGGAATGATTCTAAAAGTAAGGTGGCTCCACTCAGCCATCACTGACAATTATTTTCTAGTGCAACTCATTACTGTACACCAATAGGCTTGTCACCATATTACATTCAGTTATTCAAATTCAGTAACCCTGCAATTCAAAATTTAGTTATTATGGTAATTTTTGAGAACATTTCTCATGGAGAAATATGCAACTTAATAAAGCAGAAGAGATAGAGATTTACGCGCACTACAAAAATGATTCCTTGTCCATACTCAACTAGCAATTAGACTTCAGAGAAACTATATCTATGATCTTTTTGAAGAGCTACTATATAACTTCCCTGCACTTCTGTTTCTCTTTTATTCTTAATTTTATTTTTATGGGATGTTTTCATGATTGTATAAAACTTTGTGCACATTATTCTCAGCTGTTGGCTGCTTATGTTTTTACTTTTTATGCATGACTGTCTTAATAGACTAGTTAACTTTACGACAATTACTGTGCAGTGCCTCCCTCAATGTAATGACATGCTTTTTATGCAGGCTAACTACTTAACGCTATTTTACCTTTGTTTTTATTCCACATTTATTTCTCCCGATAACTTCAGGCTTACTGCTATTTTAAGGACTTTTGTGACTAAATAACTACATCGACAGTACTTTTTAACTTTTGACTGCTTACACGTTTGTTTTGCATTTATGACCACTTAGACTGGTCCATAATATACTATATCGTACAATGTAATCTATATTTCTGGACATCTGACACAGTGCAGGCCTGTTTTATGGAATTTCGTGGAATATTTATGCCTGCTAACAACTATGTTCAAAGTTACTGTTAACCTCATTTTCTTATGCTCATTGTTTTATATCTTTGACTTCCACCATGGGCCAATGATATTTTGTCCCGTCGTTCTTCCCATTTACTTTTTTATGATTTAGGTATAATAAACCCTATGTTACATCTGGAAGATCTGATACCTGTTAAGACAGTTGTACATTAGTATTTTTTAACAAATAGTCACTGTTGTAGCTCTGATATCGTCTTTTGTTGAAACGTGCACATCGACACCTCCACGCCGCTTAGATAGTAAATAAGGCGTCATTCAAGCAGCATTTTCACTGGCGCTGCGATCTAGGAGCAATACGCAATATGTAGCATGCATTTCTCCATGTCGGCCTGTATGCCAATATGTATTGATCATCCAGCCACTGTCGCGGCTCTGAAATTCTCTTCTGCTGCATGGTGCACATCGATATGACTACGTCGTCTCCATGCCGTTTACAGCGGTTACTTTATAGAATGTAAGGCACCTGTTTCTTCATTTGCTATTAGCTTTCGTGTAACCATTCTGTGTACACCTTACTGTAATAATGGTTTCAAGTCCTGTATGCCTGACTGGCTATCGCTGACTTAGTTTGATATGCAGTGGGCAGAACATCGCATATTAAGCAACAACTGCATTGATCTCCTTAGCAGTTGACGTTCGTGAAGTTGTAACACCAGCTTCATTCACCGCCACCGCCTTCCAGTACGGATATGATTTCTTCTTTTAATAATTATTATGCATGGCGTATTTTACATGTTACTACTATTTCCAGAAATCCCTCTAAATCCATTCTACATTTATACTTTACTATGTAGTCTGAAGATGCTAAAAAACTGACCGAATCCGGTTACCACAAATTTAATATTTTTTGTGGTCGGTATTGTTGGTGTTCACTTAAATTTAGTTATTACAATTATCTCAATGCCTTCATGTAAACCATAACTTTCTTTTCAAGAGAAAAAATCCGATTACCTAAACGGCCAACTAAAGTTCTACTACTAAAGTTCAACTGAGTCATTGTAGGCATTATCATTGTTACATTACGCAATACCAGTACTGGATTTTCATTGGCCATCGTCCATTCAACTGGCTAAGGTCTTATATTATATCATTTTATGCGTCCATTTTACGAATAACCACCTTGAAATAAGAGCTTTGTCTACACAACTCACCTGCCGCGCGTGATTAGCCGAGCGGTCTAGGGCGCTGCAGTCATGGACTGTGTGGCTGGTCCCGGCGGAGGTTCGAGTCCTCCCTCTGGCATGGGTGTGTGTGTTTGTCCTTAGGATAATTTAGGTTCAGTAGTGTGTTTGCTTAGGGACTGATGACCTTAGCAGTTAAGTCCCATAAGATTTCACACACATTTGAACATACACCACTCACCGACACTAATTTAAAATGCAGTACCTGAAAATCGACTGATGACCTTAGCAGTTAAGTCCCATAAGATTTCACACACATTTGAACATACACCACTCACCGACACTAATTTAAAATGCAGTACCTGAAAATCGACTACGTGAACAGGACACCATGTCCATATTTCCGTTGTATAGAATATAATTGAATTTAGTTGAAATTAAAAGAAAGCTTACAATACTTCACTATAAGTTATATATAATTCCTTAAGCCAATTTTTCTGAGATTAGGGAGAAACCGCTAATAATCACAGCTGTAATAATCAACTGAGTCATTGTAGGCATTATGTGAATCAGTATTTTTCTCCCCGTAAGTCTGAATACGTTTCAAAGAGACGCGAGACCCACCGCACAGGCAACGGGCAGGATTGGGGACTGCGAGGAACACAACACTTGGTGCATCGACCAGCGGACTGGTGCAGCAAGGTGGCCGTTGTAACAGCTCGCTAGGCCAGGTCTCGGGACACGGACCGGGTGGGCGGACACCACCACCGTGCGTCACTCTAATTCAGTTGTGGTCTTCAGCCCAGAGACTGGTTTTATGCAGCTCTCCATGCTACTCTGTCCTCTGTAAGCTTCTTCATCTCCCAGTAATTACTGCAACCTACATCGTTCTCAATATGTTTAGTGTATTCAACTCTTGGTTTCCCTCTACGATTTTTACCTTCCGTGCTGCCCTCCAATACTAAACTGGTGATTCCTTGATGCCTCAGAATACGTCCTACCAACCGATCCCTTCTTAGTCAAGTTGTGCCACAAATATCTATTCTCCCCAATTCTATACAATACCACCTCATTAGTTATTTGATCTACCATTCTAATCTTCAGCATTCTTCTGTAGTACCACATTTTGAAACCTTCTATTCTCTTATTGTCTAAACTATTTACTGTCAACGTTTCACTTCCATACATGGCTACACTCCGTACAAATACTTTCAGAAACGGCTTCCTGACACTCAAATCTATACTAGATGTTAACAAATTTCTCTTCTTCAGAAACACTTTCCTTGCATTGCCAGTCTACATTTTATATCCTCCCTACTTCGACCATCATCAGTTATTTTGCTCCCCAAATAGCAAAACTCATTTACTACTTTGAGCGTCTCACTTTCTATTCTAATACTCTCAGTATCACCCGTTAATTAGACTACATTCCATTATACTCGTTTTGCTTTTGTTGATGTTCATCTTATATCCTCCTTTCAGGACACTGTCCATTCCGTTCAGCTGCTCTTTCAGGTCCTTTGCTGTCTCTGGCAGAATTACAATGTCATCAGCAAACCTCAAAGTCTTTATTTCTTCTCAATGGATTTTAATTCCTACTCCGAATTTTTCTTTTGTATCCTTTGCTGCTTGTCAGTATACAGATTGAGTAACATCGGGGATAGGCTACAGCCGTGTCTCACTCCCTTCCCAACCACTGCTTCCCTTTCATGCCCCTCGACTCTTGTAACTGCCACCAGGTTTCTGTACAAATTGTAAATAGCCTTTCGCTCCCTGTATTTGACCCCCGCCACCTTCAGAATTTGAAAGAAAGTGTTCCAGTCAACATTGTCAAAATCTTTCTCTAAGTATACAAATACTGGAAACATAGGATTGCCTTTCCTTAATCTATTTTGAAAGATAAGTCGTAGGGTCAGTATTGCATCATCTCTTCCAACATTTCTACGGAATCGCCAGCCTGCGTGAGCTAAAACGCGTGCATTTCGGCCTCCTTTACTAACACGGTTGGCTCTCCTGCCAAACCACAACAGTCGGCGTCTACCAGTTTTTCCATTCGTCTGTAAAGAATTCGCGTTAGTATTTTGCAGCCGTGGCTTATTAAACTGATAGTTCGCTTATTTTCACATCTGTAAACCCCTGCTTTCTTTGGGATCGGAATTATATTCTTCTTGAAGTGTGAGGGTATTTCACCCGTCTCATACATCTTGCTCACCAGATGGTAGAGTTTTGTCAGGGCTGGTTCTCCCAAGCCTGTCAGTAGTTCTAATGTAATGTTGTCTACTCCCCGGGACTCGTTTCGACTAAGGTCTTTCAGTGCTCTGTCAAACACTTCACGCAGTAGCATATCTCCCATTTCAGCTTCACCTACATCCTCTTCCATTTCCATAATATAGTCCTCAAGAACATCGACCGTGTATAGACCCTCTATATACTCCTTCCACCTTTCTGCTTTCCCTTCTTTGCTTAAAATTGTGTTTCCATCTGAGCGCTTGATATTCATGCAAGTGGTTCTCTTTTCACCAAAGGTCTCTTTAATTTTCCTGTAGGCAGTATCTATCTTATACCTACTGATATACGCCTCTACATCCTTAAATTTGTCCTCTAGCCATCCCTGCTTAGCCATTTTGCACTTCATGTCCATCTCATTTTTGAGACGTTTGTCTTCCTTTTTGCCTGCTTCATTTACTGCATTTTGTAATTTCTCCTTCTCTCCTCTAATTCAGATTGTTAATGAAATGAGGAATAACGTAAGTCTTAGATACTAAATAGTGAGTACAGGAGACCAGTGGATATAAACGTTTCCTAAAATACTGACTAATTGCATGCATTTGTTGCTATGTCTGCCAATGTCTGAACCTAAGACTAGTAAAAGAAAAAGTGTTTTCACCGTTTCTCAAAATTGGAAGTAGAATGGCAGCTTGAAGTAAGTTAATTTATAGGAGCGATCGCTGTAGCCTATGCTTTTATTGTGTGTTACGTGCACATTGTGGGAACTTGTGAGGCCTGTTACACATGTGTTTGGCTGTTATTTCTTTAGTACCCTGCGTAGTACTGAAAATTGTCCTATATTGTCTCTTATATCTCAGCCTGAACGTTTCTGCACAATGTAGAAGTTTTTCACAATGCTCTAGAAGCCTTCATTGATTCGATGACTGTATGAAGCTAATGCACTTTGTACTTGGTGGTTACAATTATAGTGGAGTTACTCACGGAAGCCCAGTGTGGACTATAGTTATTTATGGGAGCGGAATTTGTTGGATATTCTAATGCGTTAAAGGTGAAGCGATTTACGCTGAAAAAAAGTTCCAATATTGGCATCCATGAGCAACTCTGGTGCTGCACAGCATCTCGTCGACGTGATCATTATGAACAACTTGTGTAAGCGCTGGTTAAAATAAATACCAACATTTTGCTTTCCTCACTTGTTTGACCTTTTTTGCCCACGTCCCGTTCCTAATCAAGTACATATAGAAAAATATCAATACATTTATCTTGCATTCACAGCAACAGATAGTCACGTGGTGGATGAAACTGGAATTAATTTTTCCTGTGTAAATCGGTTCAGCATTAACGCATTACAATATCTACCAGGTTTTGCTGACATACAATAATTACAGCCTACGCTGCAAAATTGTGAGCAGTTGCACTCGAGTTATAACCCACCGGTACTTTTTAGACTAATTTCGATAAAATGAATACAGTCACTGGTTTCAGTTCCCTCCCTCTTCCTGACCTCTCTCGCGCTCTCTTCTAAGGTCCTATTCTGTTCTGAGTAAAATTTTGTATCCCGATATACACAGGCTGTCCATAATTAAAGTTCCAATTTCAAAACTATGCATAAAGAGAACCGCTGCTCAGAATGACGTCAAATTTGAAATGCATGTTTTTGATATAGGGGAAACCTCAAGGGAAAAAAATGGAAACTTTACCAACAGATGGCGCTGTACCATCTTATCGCATTTGGGTCATCTATAAATGACAGATGACTTGCAATACGACGACTGTGGTTTGAGTTACACATTACACCATCCTTACTGGTCGATGAGCAAGACTGCACAAGTTCGGCAATCAACAGTCGTGGCATTGTTAGGTAGGTAAGCCCATCCAACACGGAAACGGCGTACAACATCTGATGGTAAACGTCGGTTTTTAATTGTTGTCAGGCCAAAAACCGTATAAAAAGCAAACTGACATCCTTTTCTACTTGTCGTGACACTGGCGCATGCATGTGCAATACGTTGTCCACCATTCTCTGCCACACGTAGAAACCGAAAAATAGCATGTTCCCCAACAGATCTGAGTGTCTCGGGGGTCAGACTGTGTTCCGCAATGCGTGCCTTCAATTCACTAACGTTCCTAACTGGAGCACTGAATACAACGTCTTTCAGATACCCCGCACCCAGAAGTCACATGGATTAAGATCAAGTCTTTTGAACTGTCAGGATGCAGTAAAATGATTGCTGATACTTGTAGAACTTCCGAAATGCCTCATCAGCAACCGCTTCACTGGCTGCGCAATGTGCAGCAGAGTTCCATTTTCCATAAAATTCGTCCTACAGATCCATTTACGGTGTTGAAGGGTTGTAATGATGTTGGTGCGCAAAACACTTATATAGCGTTTAGCTGCGACGGTACAGGTAGCAGGATCCGCAGGACTCATCTCCTCTAAAAATTTCGGCCCTATGATAAATTATGCAGTCCAGCTGCAGAACAGAGCTGCCTCTACAGAATGAAGCGGTACCGGTTGATGTGTGTGCGGATTTTCCGTTGCCCATATTCAGCAATTCGTGTCATGACATGTCCTTGGAGATGGAAATGGGCTTCATCCGTCCACGGAACATTCCATGACCATTCATTGTCCAGTTTCACGCGAGCAAGAAATTCTAGACCGGAGGTTTGTCTTGCTTGAAGGTCAGTTGAATGCAGCCCCTAAACATAATGGATAGCAATACTGGATGTTTCGTAGCATTTTATGCTCCGCGCTCTGAGGTATGTCCAGTGCTCGGGCAATACCCGTTGCACTGCATGTTTGCACACGACCGCTCGAACCCACCTGTAATACTGAGGCCACCTCTTCGACAGAGGTCGGATCAACTACTTTCCCCCCTCTGCACTTTAAAAGAATCTGTCTTCTCAAATTTTGTAATCTTTTCTCCAAACTCTCAGCAGACATAGTACCAATGATTTTATTCATACCCTTGAGTGTGCGAAATTTCTGGAGGACTTCTGGCGCACAGTTACCGATCTTGTAAAAGAGCTTCATCAGCAACGCACTATCTGTCATGGAGACAATCATGCTGGGCATCTGCTAGCGTGCATATCCTGATGCCTACAGCGCCATCTATTGCTAAAATTTTCGTAAATTTTTTTAAATTCATAACACTTCCCTCTACAGCGTTTTGAAACTGGAAGTTTAATTATGAATACCCTGTATGAGTCTGAGTATGTTGGACATCTACTCGTAAACCACAGGACCGATTTTAACCAAACATGGTACCCATATTACATACTATCTGGAAATCACCATTGCCGGCCGCTGTGGCTGAGCGGTTCTAGGTGCTCCAGTTCAGAGCTGCGCTGCTCCTACGGTCGCAGGTTCGAATCCTGCCTCGGCCTTGGATGTGTGTGATGTCCATAAATTAGTTAGGTTCAAGTAGTTCTAAGTCTTAGGGAACGGAGAACCTCAGATGTTAAGTCCCTTAGTGCTTACAGCCATTTGAACCATTTGAAATCACCTCTGTGGGTGCGAAAAAGCAGTGTAGCCCACGACAAACGAATACCCATACTTTAGTCATCCAGTATAATGAACACTTTGTAACTTGCAACAAATCTCAAACACTTGCGGAGCTTTTCCTCGCTAACAACCCCCGCAAAATGATGAAAGGAAATAAATTTATCGGTTAGTACATTCTCGCTGTTTACGCAGTAAAACTACCGCATTTATCATGACGCTTTAATTTATTACTTCTTTAATACCAACTGTATTTGCGACAGACGTTGCAAAGAGCAGCCACATATGTCGCTGATCATACTTAGATAAATATATCACTGTGTGACGATGTCACAAACGAATAAATGTGTGAAAAATTGCCGCATCGTGCATGACGGTTTCATTTATCACTTGTTTAATACTACCTCTATGCACGACATGTTTCTCAGATACTAGCCACATACGTCAATAGATATACCTGCAAAGTTATGTTATTCTATAGCACATAGTTCAGGAGATGCGCCGTTATAAACACTGAGCTTCTTGAAAATGAAACTCGCTCAATATACTGGTGTAATATGGGTACAAGCATTTGTGAAGTATGTCAATTACAGGTGAAACATACCTGGCATGTGCCTACGGTGCCTCTTTGGACACGACCACGCGTAAGAAGCCCACCTTAAAACCGTGGAACGAATTCAATCAACTTTGGTACACATACCAGTTACAATCTACAAGGAAAGTCCATGATGATAAGGACTACTTGACCTTCACGAGGGGGAGTATGATAACGTGGAGAGAGAGTTGGGGAGTAGGAGATGGAGAGACAGCGAAGGGGAAGGAGACATTGGGCACGATAGGGAGGAGGAGGACAAGGACTGAGTGATGGAGAAGAGAAATGACAAAGAGAGGGGTGAGGAGGAGATGGACAGAGGAAGGAAAGACAAGGAGATGGACATAGACAAGGGGAGGAAGAGATAGGAAGAGAGAGGGAGGAGAAGGAGATGAACAAACAGAGGGAGAGAAGAAGATGAACGATGAGAGAAGGGAGAAGGAGAATCCCATAGGCAGGGAGGGGGTAAATGAGGAGATGAAGAGGAAAAGGAAAATGGAGGAGATGGACAGAGACAAGAGGAGGAAGAGATATTATAAATGTACGTAGACTAAATGTTCATTACGCTATTGTGTAAAAAGCTCAACTAAATCAGTTCGGAACTTTTTGAGATTTACTTCAATACGTTATTCATTGTCATACCTCGAACGCAAACTGAAGCACAGCCTTGTGCGGAGCGTCTGTTGGTGTGAATGTTCTAACGTTTACAGCATCGTCTACTGGTCTTATTCTTTTTTTTTGTTTTTTCATTACATTTACCCTTGTATCAATTGCTGTTCAAAATTGGCATTATATACGTACATCCGTTTTTAAAATTTGTATGGAAATTTACTAACATAAAAAGGAAACATTGTTAGCAAAATATCACTCGAAATTCGTGAACTATTTGCTTCAAATTTTTACACGGTATTGTAATAAATATTCAGACGGACATAGGCTGTATATTTTCATTAAAGACTGTGAACCATCTTTCTGTTAAAACCGAATGCGATAATGGAAGTGGTGTGCTGTGTTGTAAAAATCTGCGGTTGCGGTTCTTTCTCACATACAGTTTCAAGTACGATAGGAGGGCAATGAAAACATTAGACAAGTTGTTTCTCCCACGTACAGAGGGGTGTTTGTTTTAACATTAGATAACTAAACATCCCAACAACTACGCATCGTAAGAAGAAAATGTTCTTGGTGGGAAGTTAATATTAGCATCCGTCTGTGCTACAACTGGCTACCTGCTAGTCACCTCTCCTGCGTAATACTTTGTATTTTCAGATTTGAACCCAATTTTATTACATATTCGGATTCTATACCAAAAGCTTCGTACGATTTACTCAAACCATTGCTTCCCCGTTATGGTAGATAGCTCTGCAACCGACAAATATCAATTGCGCCTGCTTTTACAATTAAGAACCGATGTATTTGATTCTACATGCCATTTAAGATATAAATGGCAACCTTTATGTTCTAACGGTTGATATTCCTGTTCAAACATTGAGTGTTGCAAAAGTTATTGTAGAGTACAAATAATATGATTAGACATTGAAATTTCTGTCAAATAAGCTACTTGTATGATAACGTAGTTTTCTCTTCACTACCGGGTTGATTGTCATGACTGCGAAAACCATGGGAATGTTTGATGTCGGTGGTCGCCTTCGAAGCCCTCCATCCATATGAGTGATTCCGGTGTGTGTTACCATCCAGCCGTCGTAACTTTCGCGCTACCGTTGGAATAAAACCACAGCGATTATAATAAGGTAACATGTACATCAAGTGATAGTGACAGGCGCACCTGCAACAGATACTCGCCGAAATAAAGCACTCCAACGGTCAGGGACAATGGGGCTCACTGATATGAAGGATCCCGACGGGAACATAAAACTATTACATCCATGCCGCTGTTCCAGGAACCAGACATTAAAACAGCTAACCATATTGTATTTTGCAATCCAATTTGCAACACTAAAGTAAATTTCCAAAGTATCTATCAACCGCTGGAACACAAAGGTTTACATTTACATTGTAAAGTAACTGTAGACTGAGATACGTCAGACACACTTGATGCTCGTCAACTACAGCGCCGTCTACCATGAATGGATAACAACAGATTTTTTGGAGTAGAATGCTAATATTCAATCAACATTGTGGGGGGGGGGGGAGGTGGCTTCCCATTTGAAAATGAAAAATCTGACTCCTCCTACGCAGGAGAGGGGGTTAGGAGGCGGCCAGTAGTAGCCCAGACAGATGTCCACTTTTCTAATATTAACTTTTCACCTACAAAATTTTTTCATACGATGCGTCGTTTTCGGGACATTTACTTGTGTCAAGTTAAAACTAACGCACTGTACATATTCTCCGTTTAAATGTTTTCAGAAAAAGAATAGTGAAATTGTATAAGCAAAAGTGTGCAGTTCTTTTTCCTTCCTCGCCGTCTGTTTTATAGAAAACTGGAAATTTCTATTTATGGCTGATCAGATAACGATTAGAATACTACTACGGAACCTGAATACTCTGAGAGTTTGTAATGCTGCCAATTCTCAGATTAAAAATATGAGAAATACTGTCTTTCAACGTCACTTTTAACCATTGGAAAACGTTGCTGTGTTTTCTAGTTAATTAATAAGTGTGGATATGGATGTTTGTTTCGTGTGCGTCCTGGACATGACAACAGTATCTACATCTACATCTACATCCATACTCCGCAAGCCATCTGACAGTGTGTGGCGGAGGGTGTAAGGACGTTCTACATCTACATCTGCATGCATACCCAGCAGGTTTCGCACATACTATTCCATCATTTTTGCGAGTTGATACATACGACATTAAGAAATTACGAACTATCGGCCAGGCAGCAATTTCCGTTCAGACAAAGCATTTCCGTGCAAACCAAGCAGCTGAGCGATAAAAATGTGTTTCATGAACAGGGGTCCACTTGTAAGATGAACTTGGCCATAAAAAGGCACCAGAGGATAACAATCGCCATTACCATAGCCGTCTTTTCAGAACTTGTTGCAAGGACGCAGTTAGGTAGGTTATATAGAAAGCACGACCACGAAGGTTAATTGACAGTTTCTCTCGGCACCAGAAGGTTTAGTTATAACTGAGAAGGGTAATTACGTGAACTTTTTGCTTTTACTCAAAAGCTCAAGTAAGGCTTCCGGTTTTCAACGAGAATCATTTTATTATCTTATTGTTCGCACGTCGCGATACGGCTAGTAGCTAAAATAAGCAGGTTAACTGAATGTACTATTGTCACAGAGCCACGACCTCATCCGTGCTGCTGCTCAGGTAGGATGTAACCATTGCATCATGATGTGTGTGTTCGCCCCGGTAGTTGAGTGGTCAGCGCGACAGAATGTCAATCGTAACGGCCCGGGTTCGATTCCCGGCTTGGTCGGAGATATTCTCCCCTCAGGGACTGTGTGTTGTGTTGTCATCATTCTCATCATTCCATCCCCGTCGACGCGCGAGTCGCCGAAGTGGCGTCGAATCGAAAGACTTGCACCCGGCGAAAGGTCTAACCGACCGGAGGCCCTACTCTCACGTCATTTATTTATTATTTGTGTCATTATTCAGTGATGTTCCACTCGCTTTAATTCGTCATCTAGTATCTTTCTTTATTTGTTGTTAATTATATTCCCCAATGAGCGTTTACGTTTTCCGTGATTTCCCTAAATCGCTACAGGCAAATAATGCTGGAATGGTTCCTTTGGAAGGACACGGCCGATTTCTTTACCCACCTTTGACAAAATCAGAGCTTGTGCTCCGTCTCTAATGAACTCGATGTCAACGGGAAGTTAAACCAATTTTCCTTCCTTCCTTCTCCAATAAACCGATTAATGACTGCCGATGTAACGTGTCTTCATGTTGAACAGCAAAAGAACTCTTTGGTACCTTTTTCAGTGCAAAGGCGTTATTCAAACATCAGGTGTCTTTGCTAGTATAATTTAGCATTAGACTATATCTGTTTATTTGAATTTGAATAAGACTGTTATCAGAGTAACATTTACTACGCTTCTGGCCTTTCTCATTGCAAATACACTACTGGCCATTAAAATTGCTTCACCAAGAAGACGACATGCTACAGACAAGAAGTTTAATCGACAGGAAGGAAATTCTGTGATATGTAAATGATTAGCATTTCAGAGCATTCACACAAGGTTGGCGCCGGTGGCGACACCTACAATGTACTGACATGAGGAAAGTTCCCAACTGATTTCTCATACACAAACAGCAGTTGACCGACGTTGCCTGGTGAAACGTTGTTGTGATGCCTCCTGTAAGGAGGAGAAATGCGTACCATCACGTTTCCGACTTTGATGAAGGTCGGATTGTAGCATATCGCGATTGTGGGTTATCGTATCGTGACATTGCTACTCGCGTTGGTCTAGATCCAATGACTGTTAGCAGAATATGGAATCGATGGGTTCAGGAGAGTGATACGGAACGCCGAGCTTGATCCCAACGGCCTCGTATCTCTAGCAGTCGAGATGACAGGCATTTAACCGCTTGGCTTTAAGGGATCGTGCAGCCACGTCCGTTTGCAAGACAACAACCATCTGCACTAACAGTTCGATGACGTTTGCAGCAGCATGGACTATGAGCTCGGAGATCATGGCTGCGGTTACCCTTGACACTGCATCGCAGACACGAGCGCCTGCGATGGTGTACTCAACGACGAACCTTTGTGCACGAATGGCAAAACGTCATTTTTTCGGATGAATCCAGGTTCTGTTTACAGCATCATGATGGCCGCATCCGTATTTGGCTACATCGCGGTGAACGCACATTGGAAGCGTGTATTCGTCATCGCCATACTGGCGTATTACCCGGCGTGATGGTATGGGGTGCCATTGGTTACACGTCTTCGTCACCTCTTGTTCGCATTTCCGGTACTTTGAACAGTGGACGTTACATTTCAGATGTGTTACGACCCGAGGATCTACCCGTCATCCGATCCATGCGAAACCTTACATTTCAGCAGGATAATGCACGACTGCATATTGCAGGTCTTGTACGGTTCTTTCTAGATACAGAAAATGTTTGACTGCTGTCCTGGCCACCACATTCTCCAGATCTCTCACCAACTGAAAAAGTCTGGTCAATGGTGGCCGAGCAACTGGCTCGTTACAATACGCCAGTCACTACTCTTGATGAACCGTGGTACCGTGTTGAACCTGCATGGGCAGCTGTACCTGTAGACGACATCCAAGCCCTGTTTGACTCAATGCCCAGGCGTATCAAGGCATTTATTAAGGCCAGAGGTGGTTGTTCTGGGTACTGATTTCTCGGAATCTATGCACCCAAATTGCGTGAAAATGTAATCACATGTCAATTCTAGTGTAAGATATTTTTCCAATGAATACCCGTGTATCATCTGCATTTCTTTTTGGTGTAGCAATTTTAATGGCCAGTGGTGTACAACTCATGAACCACCAGCGACGTATTCAGCCTGATGCCATTGCTCATCCCAGGCAGAATCCTGAATTGCACAGCCCCTCATGATTCATAGTTTTCTCTTCTTTGCCTTGAGGGAGACTGCACACCAGAAACATACCGTAGTGAATTGCGTCTACGGATGTTCTATTTAGAACTAGTCTACATACCTATAAGAGGAAATTGATTTGAGGAACCATCAATGATGTATTCCACACTGTGTTTATTTTATCTGAGGTATAACCAAGTCACTGCAGCACTGCAAGCAACTGAATACACTACATCGACTTATTACAAGGTTGTAGTATGAACAGTTCTTAGTGCGACTGCTTGCGAGAGCGGCCTCTCACATTTAAAACGGACTCTCAAAAACTAATACGACAAGGAAGCACCAAGCATCTCAGCTTCCCAAGACTCACTGCTGAAAAACTTCCCAACCTACTACCGAAAAATGATCATTGTAAAGTTGCCTCTTCCTACATCGCAGCTACCCGATCATGCTTTTCTGGGTTATTTTACCCCTTGCAGTGACTTCTGTTACTGTTGCAGCACTACGTATTTATAAGTGTTAAAGCACCTCAGCTCACTGATCATTTCGGTCCATCACTCAAAGTGTCTTTGGACGGCCAATATTCAAAATTTAAATGAACGTTAGTCTAAGTGATGAACAATTCACTTAAAATCTAAATTACGGAGCTTAGCCTTACAGTAAGATAATTAACTTCACAACTAATGAATTATTGTGAACTTCAAGGGACGTTCAATAAGTAACGCAACACATCCTTATTCTGAAAGCAAGTTAGTTTTATTTAGGATTCCAATACCCTATATTGTTACCCACTCTTCGGCTTCAAAACCCTGTTTTTCAACAAAATCTCCGTTCCACGTGACGGCCTTATGCCGCTCTAATGGGACTGCCTGTGTGCCCACATGGTGGCACTCTACTGGTCGACAACGGATTCAACGCCTTCTGTATCAATAATCTTCTTCGTAACGCTCAAGAAATTCCACATACATAGTCCTTCGTTGCTTTTTATAGTCTTCTGCTGGAGGGCTAGGAACTCAGCGGGGACATGCCTTTGACTACGCCAGCAGTGGGATGAGTGTGTCAGCACTATACAGAGGCGTCAAGTAGTGCAGTGAGGTGTTTGATTGTGATGTGTCTATCACCTCGAGTGGGAGTGTCCGCAGGGTCCATCATTGCAGGAGTCACAGCTATGTACGGCCGGCCGCACGCGGGGGGCCAATAGGTTTGCTCGAAATTATTGCGATAAAGACAGACGCCTCGCTCACGACTGGTCGTGCTTTTGTTCACTGCCACCTCTCCGTAGACGTACTGCAAGCACCTATGAATATTTGCGAACCCCCGGTTTCCCACCAGAAGAAACGCAATGACAGGTCTCTGCTTGGAACGCACTTCCGATGCAGACGATATTTTGAAGGCTACTTACAGCGCCGCCACCTATCGTAACTTCATGGAAGTACAGGGCATAAGTGCCAATATTTCACAATGTTCCACAA
Source organism: Schistocerca gregaria (assembly GCF_023897955.1). Taxonomy (NCBI): domain Eukaryota; kingdom Metazoa; phylum Arthropoda; class Insecta; order Orthoptera; family Acrididae; genus Schistocerca; species Schistocerca gregaria. The sequence goes on from NC_064931.1 coordinate 349,328,344, forward strand.
CGAATGTCGCATTTTTTCAACCGAAATTGGTCAGTAAAAAAATGTTGGGTTACTTATTTAACGCCCCTCTTATATTTGATATAGCGAGTTCATCATTTGTAACTGGCTTAGTTACTTTGCCAAGACGGCCTCAGTTAGTTATGCATACGGTACTTCGGATAATTAGGGCTAAATATAAGTACTGATCATTTCCACTATGCTCTATGTTAATTATACATACCTTGATGTTGTACTGTTGCGTTTCTTCCTACTAGTTTAGCGTGTATGTACGGCAAGATTGCCGTATTTGGGCATCGTAAATAATATATTCTGACACTCCTCAAGCATTCTTACGTCTAAGTTGCAGATTTGTCCAGCGTGGTTTCCAATGTCAGCGTTTACTCGCATTTGCTTAAATGAAGTCCATTTCACGTGTTACTCTGCAGTTGAAAGTGGTACTGCAACTATGACAGAGCTCGTATAAGGTTTTGTTGCATTCAAAGAGTGGATAACATTCTTAGCTATCATCCGATTTACCGCTACTGTCGCTAATGTATATCAATTAACACTATAAATAAAAACTTTAAAAATAAAACAAAATTCTATTACATTTCTTTTATCATACTGAGTTTCAGGATTACAGACGAGATCTCAGTTTCGCTGCACTGATACCGTGAAATATATGGGCTTGCTTTTTTGTATATCATAAACCAAATATTTTTCATATTGTTGTAATTTTTTAGCTCTTGACTAGCGCTACTGATGTGGGTAACGCTAACCACGGTCTCTGGGACTTCTAAATCTCTTGCAGATGCTCGCTCTGTCGTCATGTGGATTTGCGTCCCTATCGCTCTAACGACGAGTTTGGGGCTTCGGTGATCTTGGAGGGACGACACCTTCTTCCGTAGGCAATGGCACTTCGAACGCTTCAGCAGTTCTTATTTTACAGCCTCCGGCTAGTCTCATTTTGAATGTGTTTAATATTATTTGGCTTCAATGTCAGGATTCTAAATAGCTTCCTGTAGGTCTAGCACTACTACATTTCAGTCACTGAGTGACTAGGCTGTGCAGAAAACTGTCGTAATTTAGGAATACGGTAGTATTTGCTGATAAAGTCAACGTTTTCTACAGTCTGAGATAGGTAACGGTTGGCACGAAGACAGTTTTGTACGTGAATGAAGTGAACTACGTTTGATAACATATTACGGCTGGAACATACCAACATACATTTCTTAACTACACTGATAACAGCGAAAAGCGTGGGGCGCGGCTCTGAAATCATCCTTTCCCTACGCGGATTCTGTCTGCTAAAGATACTTGCTGTGTCTGACAGGCCTCAATATTCTAATATAATTGAGCTCAAGAATTTCCAATTAGCTCCAACACAAGGCTACGTGTACATTCCTTTTCAAAGACGAAATCTTCTTGATGTCGTTGTTTTGAAGTTAAAATTTCTTTTTTACAGACCAAACTAGCATCACAGAAGATATTGAAATAGCTTCGCAACTTTGAGGCGGTAGGTACCCATCTTGCGCATCAGCAAGTTAGAATTAATTTGTCTCAAGCCCCCTGGTCCTGGATTGTTTTCTGAAACACGGCTTGCGGAAATCGCACTCTCAATAAAGTTGTTCTCTCCTAGAAGGAATCAAAATTAATTTGGTTTCGTAGCTTGAAGTGCCAGAGATTCCCCTTACGCAGTGGAGGATAATGAAATCTTCCAACCTACAAATTGGACGCGATAAGTATATCCAGCGGATGACGTAGAAGCTTCCTGGCGGACCCTCATCTCCTCCCGGGCTGAATTCCTCAGCGTAAATCACCACTCCTTTCAAACGTTCTCACGCCAAGGGGAGCTCCATCACGCTGTATTGCATCTCGTAATGCGAAGACAGTCAACTGCGAATTCTCTTTTAATATAATTTCTACTGTTAATAGTTCTATCGTAGTGTGATGACATCGAATTACAATAAAGTTGATTTGCGGCATGCATTCGACGAAGCTTGCAACGACGTTTTCTAGACATATGCTCTTCAGACGACACCTTTATGAATACAGTTTAGGAGTCCATCAGTATGGAACGCACTCATTGTCGTAAACATAAGTGTACAAATATCGGCGATTCAGATAGGTCTGACAATAAATCTCATTAGAAACAAGAAACGACTGCAATATGTTATTTGTAAGAGAAATATTTATCGCACTGAACTAAGAAACGTATTTTATTATAGCGTAGCGTCTTGGAGCTACATTTCAATTCTTAACACGTCGTGACAGGAGGACCCAGCGATTCTTATTGGTATTTTCCGATATTTCATATCACAAAGCTTAAGATTTTGCTCATAGTTTCGGAAGATGTGTAGGTGGTGATCTGTTTTAATACCCACGTCTACAGCAAAACACACATTTCGAATTGAATACAGATATGTCGATACCATTGGTTGTGATGGAGCACAACTAGATAATATTCTATCGACATATGTGACATGGAAACAAACTGTTCATGTTAGCGTTGAACATGTTGTTTATACAACGACATTTTGGTGGTGTGTTTCCTGGGGCTATGATTACTGGACTCAGTTGCGAGCGACCCTAAAAAATAAAATGGGAATAATGGATAAGAACTCATTTATGGTTCAAATGGCTCTGAGCACTATGGGACTCAACTGCTGTGGTCATTAGTCCCCTAGAACTTAGAACTACTTAAAACTAACTAACCTAAGGACATCACACAAATCCATGCCCGAGGCAGGATTCGAACCTGCGACCGTAGCAGTCGCACGGTTCCGGACTGAGCGCCTAGAACCGCGAGACCACCGCGGCCGGCAACTCATTTATCTGTATTGATAGTTCATATGTAGGTTTTAATGACATCGCAAGTATAAAGATTTGTTGTTTAAACGGCCGTAACTTTTGACTACATTGTCCTAGAAGCTTAAATTTTTTACATCGCTTAGAGTCCGCAGATCTTAAATATTTGATATTAATTTAAACTTCATACTTCTACCCTTCCTGAAAGAAAGGGGTCTTAACAGACAGGCATGCAGACAAATGGCAAAAGTAATATTTCTTATGCGACATTATTAAAAATGAACAATTTTCAGAATTTTTCCAATACTTATCTTGTGAAAATTTTCTTGTTGCGAAATTTCATGGTTCCAGGTCAACAGGGCGTACCGAATAGATTTTGATGAATGAGTTTACGAGTATCAAAATATGTTACATGAATGGACGTATCTTTACATTTCTCTGAAGCTTGAATACTTCACACTGTCAAGGGACGTCAGATTTTGGTATTTGCATAAAGTTGAACTTCATAGACCTATCTGTGCCTGAGAAAAAACTGTCTTAACAGAGGGACAACGTAGTAATCCTACATGATTGATGTACGGAACTCAAAAAAAAAAGTTATTTCGCATTATATCTTTGTCTCTAAGTGTAATATACAGTTGCTCAGAATATTTTATTTAATCTGTCATGACTATGTTTCTTCTCATTTCACTGAAACGGTAACTGAGTGTCCAACGTCTTTATTATTAATATACAGCTTCAGCTAGTCCTTTATTTTTAGACCACTACTGGTTTGAAGGCACTAAATGATGCACCTTCAGATGAACATCTTATAATAATAAAACCAGAAGGAATAATAAAGCTGAGGCTTACATTGATATGACAACTTTCTAAAATTATTTTAAGATTTTAAATTTTTTTTAAAGCTATTCAAATCGTTTACATGAGCAAATTGAAATATTGGTACTCATATAAATGAAACATTAGAGCTAAAAGCTCCAGACTTTTATACACAACATTCGTTGTCCATCAGAAAAAAGCATTGTTAAAAGGCAGTATGTCATTGAATAAAAACAGCCGGATTCCATTCCAATATGGTGGATGTGTCGTGAAAAAATTAAGCATAGCGGTTCACTGGTAACATGGAAATAAAAGAGACACTATTAAGACTCAGTCTGTGGCTAGCATGAAAAACCAGAAGTGGAGGGAGGTCATACCTGGACCAAAAACGTCAAGTAAGTAGCTATTGAGAACCAGAAAACCGCCCAAGTTTGTCTGCGGAAGTGTCCAACAGTTTGAACTAATTGCCTCGCTTGGAGGATACTGGGTTAAATGAATCTTGGGACCTTCTCTTTTCTCAAACAATTTCATTAAACAAATGCGTAAATACGCGAGTAAAAGTTTTGTTAAATCATCTTGCTTAGTGAAGATAAGTTGTTTCGTTCTTATTTTGTTTCAGAGAGGATAGCCCTATAATTATATGAAACGAAGTAGTAACTGTGTGATACAAAGAAACAGCAGGTCAGCCCATCTTTGCGACACATTAATTTAACTCCACTCTCCGTGTTGTAGGCTTCGTGTCACTATGTTATCCTGTACTTAAGTGACACTTAATATTCCAAATTATAGTGGTCCCCAAATTTTCACTTTTTAAATTTCATAGAAACGAAAGAAGACGTGCTTTATAGATTTAGATGCTCTGAACAGGAGTATTAACGTTAAAATTGTCTCCTATATCAGTGTTACCAATTAATAAACGATTTAAGTTTCGCAGCCACAGTTATGGGCCGTCGTAAGAGCTACGTGCAAAGGTCTTGTCACAAAGGTGCCTCTGCCATATGTGAGTGAAATGGGCGTTTGGATACATGGTAAATGCGTCTCCATGAAGTTTGGGGTGGTATCTGGCGTGAAACCACGTATCACTCATCGGGTTGCTATTTTTGTATTGCACCTCCCTTGAGGAAAAGAGTCAGTATCAAGCGGAATATTGAGTACCCTGTCATCCCATCTGTCATTCGCCTTGTGGCTCATGTCGGAGGACTGACAATGCCTGAACGCCCACATGTACCACCATCAAACAGTGAGAGCTATGAGACAGAACTGAAAAACACAGCCGAAGAAGTGACGCTGTACATTTACATCAACATCGGAGTGTGGAGAACCACACACAGTCACAGTGTAACACAGTCATCCGATTAGTGATTTATAGCTACTAAAGCGGAAAGCCGAACTCTTGTCCTCACGACTGCAAAGCAGCAGAATTTCCTCGCTGACACAGTACACGAGTCTGTGTTTCGGGAGCGTCAGAAACCTTGAGTGCCATTTCAGTACTGAGGGTGACATTACTTTCTACAGTGACTATGACTATTTTTTTGGAAGACCTGAACATTACACACTACCAGACGAGTCGAGATTCTTTATTGACGTCTAAAAAAAAGGCAGCACGGTTACACGATAGTACTACAAGGCTGTCCATCCCTGTCGCATATGCTGCAATCGCTAAGGAAACTAGTGTTATGTTAAAATCGGTTGTAAACTGTGTTAAATAAAGTAAGCGTGAATGGCTAGTATCCTGCGATATCAAAGTCACTGCGATGCTGTTGGGTTTGCGAGGGGGTACACTAAGTATTGCTGTTAAGTGTGTGAGTGGGACAGCCGCGCAGGAGAAGAACGCTACAAACAGAGGGAATGGCCTTCACGAAAAGCTCTTGTGCCCAGGTCAAAAAATATTGCAGAAACACGTCTAATGAATCCGAACAAAATTGTTCGCCAAGCATTGCGCATTAGATTCAGACTCATAACAGATTTTGTTAAAGCTGTGCACAGGAATGAAGCAGCATTTCAGTATCTATGTAAGAAGTTTGCATGACTCAGCAGAGAGATTGAAAGAGGGATTATTCATTGGCCCACACGTATGCCAACTGTTGGCAGACACACACTGTGAGTTCGGTCAAATCCCTGATCAGCGGCATGCATGGCATTGTTTTCGTAATGTGGAAATATTGTTCCTGGGAAACAGGAGAGCCGAAAATAAGAGGGCTTACAGGGACCGCCTGGACAAACTCACTCATGCTTGCAAGGTCACCTACTGCAACGCGGTCTCCAGATACTGACGGAAGACAGAAAGATCAGGGGCGTTCCGTCCTTCAGCAAAGTAGCGAACGTAGTGAAGTCTGAGGAAAAATGGAAAAATTTCGGAGAATAAGAATTTCATCCGTAAAAGTGGATTTAGGTCCTCGGGAGAGATAAACCAACTGTCGACGAATCCAGGGAACAATGATCCAGTCTGCAAGAGAGCAGCCTAGGAAGTAAGGTATCAGTGCGATGACATTTGTCGTATTGATCAGTCGGGTGAAGGCCTATGCGGAAAAGACGATCGCCAGTTGGTATCAAACTATTAATGATCCTATACCACGACCAATTAATCTCCATTGGTAATATAAGAACACTAAGGTGAGACCAAATAGTTTTCCACGACATTGACGGGGAAACTATTTCAACAGGGGAGAGACAAGGTGGTTGAACCCATCGGAATATGTCTGCGGTAGTGAAGTGCGTCTTCGAAAGGATATCAGCACCTAAAAAAGTGACAGTAATAAAACATTCGCTGATACGTCACAGTTTATGGTTAATGTGCCCGACATCAACGGGACTGACCGGCTGATGACAGGAAAAGATTGTAATGGGATACGGTGCCTGTGTATATATTAAGACTTTGCGCCGTACATAGAAGATGGGCGCCCTTACTTTAATATCTGGAAGATCTAATCCTCCGAGCTTGCGGGGCCTGGCCACCATTCCTACGGCGCTCTAAATATGTGTCGTCGCCACAAGCATCGACCGGATAGTGGTTTCAGTCTGGGCCATCATCGTTTTACTGAAAATATAGGAGTCTAAGACCTGCACTTGGTGAAGTAGGGTAAGGGAAGGTAGTACGTGTTCAAGAATCCATCACTGAACTTGAATGGTAATCCCTCACCAGTTAAGTGCCGCCATTTTGATCTGCTTGCGATCTACTATGATATCTAGTCTTGTGCCGATTTACCATCGTCACGCGAGGAAATGCCACTTGGTTAAAGCCCCTTAACGGTAGTAATGTGCATTTTAGATCGTTAATGTGAGCACCGGTAAGGCGAAAAAGATAATCCAAGATATACCTGAGCCCTGAGAAGTGATCGGCATTTAGTACTAAAACCATAACGTCATCAGCGTAAGAGTGGACCGAGAGTTGTTCTCACAATATAGCCAATCCACGTAGTTGCATGACAGTACGCCAAGGCAAGGGCACTAAGTACAAGACAGAGAGTGACATAGTGACATGGATAAGGATCCCGTCTAATCGAAATCCGGGACTAAGGTAACCGTTCACGACCACTGAAGCATGGATACCAGAAAAAAGCCTGGCTAGTGTCTGGTGTGCATCGTTAGTAAAACAAAAAGCGGTCAATATAGTCATTAAAGTACTGTGACTGACTCCGTCAAATGCCTTGCGGAAGTCGGGAAAAAGCAAGGCGGTCGAGATAATAGTGGCCGTTGCCAACGAAATGACATCTTGACATTCGATAACAGAAGTTATGATAGTGCGTGCAGGTACACAACTTTCGTGAGCTGCAATGATTTAGTTGAGAGATGGGTGTTTGTAGCTCGAGCGACGATTTTGTAGTCGAAGTTTAGGAAAATAATCGGAGGAAGTGAGACCCCTGATTTTAAGGATGAGGGCCATTTTACTTTCCTACAAAGAAGGAGTTAGTGAGACAACCCTTCACTTCACTGACTATCGACGCTATTGTGTTACCTATGAGAAGCAAAAAATGAACATAAAATTCGTTTCGAATACCATCGAATCCTGGTGACTTGGTTGACTGAGACCCGGTAACATTATCATATATGTCATCCTTGTAGAAATCACTCAAAGTGATGACGACGCAATCCAGCAAAGCGGGAAAGCCGTTAGAAAAATTTTCAGACGGAATGTGAGATCACACAGTTTAGTAAAGCAGTTAAAATTTAACGGTGAGACCCTGACACTCGACCATCAGCGTTAGGGAATGACGCAGTGCAAAAGCGTTTCGTGCGGGCCCGCATACGAATAAGATCGTATAGGGAAGTTAGTACATCTTGTAAAATGGACCGTGGGTAGGATTTTGTCGGGAATCCTTCCATCTGAAATTGTTTTAACTGCAGCAACTTCGCTTTAATACGCCGTACCTTCATTAACGGAGGGGGGCTTGCGTAGCGTTATTGTAAAGTGGACGTAACACGGCGTGGTAAAATTCTTGGGTCTGCCGCCCTTACGGCACCAAAATGCATGACAGCATTACGAAATTGTGGTTTCGCGTACAGTGTTCACCGTTCCACATTAGATGAGTGCCGTGCTATAGCACGAGAGCAGTGGGCTCATACTTCCTGAACGACAAACCGAGGGAATGGTCTTGTAAATGGGACATATTGAGCATCCAGGGAAGACGAACAATTTTGCCGACAGCTGCACATACACTCCTGGAAATTGAAATAAGAACACCGTGAATTCATTGTCCCAGGAAGGGGAAACTTTATTGACACATTCCTTCGGTCAGATACATCACATGATCACACTGACAGAACCACAGGCACATAGACACAGGCAACAGAGTATGCACAATGTTGGCACTAGTACAGTGTATATCCACCTTTCGCATCAATGCAGGCTGCTATTCTCCCATGGAGACGATCGTAGAGATGCTGGATGTAGTCCTGTGGAACGGCTTGCCATGCCATTTCCACCTGGCGCCTCAGTTGGACCAGCGTTCGTGCTGCACATGCAGACAGCGTGAGACGACGCTTCATCCAGTCCCAAACATGCTCAATGGGGGACAGATCCGGAGATCTTGCTGGCCAGGGTAGTTGACTTACACCTTCTAGAGCACGTTGGATGGCACGGGATACATGCGGACGTGCATTGTCCTGTTGGAACAGCAAGTTCCCTTGCCGGTCTAGGAATGGTAGAACGATGGGTTCGATGACGGTTTGGATGTACCGTGCACTACTCAGTGTCCTCTTGACGATCACCAGAGGTGTACGGCCAGTGTAGGGGATCGCTCCCCACACCATGATGCCGGGTATTGGCCCTGTGTGCCTCGGTCGTATACAGTCCTGATTGTGGCGCTCACCTGCACGGCGCCAAACACGCATACAACCATCATTGGCACCAAGGCAGAAGCGACTCTCATCGCTGAAGACGACACGTCTCCATTCGTCCCTCCATTCACGCCTGTCGCGACACCACTGGAGGCGGGCTGCACGATGTTGGGGCGTGAGCGGAAGACGGCCTAACGGTGTGCGGAACCGTAGCCCAGCTTCATGGAGACGGTTGCGAATGGTCCTCGCCGATACCCCAGGAGCAACAGTGTCCCTAATTTGGTGGGAAGTGGCGGTGCGATCCCCTACGGCACTGCGTAGGATCCTACGGTCTTGGCGTGTATCCGTGCGTCGCTGCCGTCCGGTCCAAGGTCGACGGGCACGTGCACCTTCCGCCGACCACTGGCGACAACATCGATGTACTGTGGAGACCTCACGCCCCACGTGTTGAGAAATTCGGCGGTACGTCCACCCGGCCTCCCGCATGCCCCACTATACGCCCGTCCGTCAACTGCACATACGGTTCACACCCACGCTGTCGCGGCATGCTACCAGTGTTAAAGACTGCGATGGAGGTCCGTATGCCACGGCAAACTGGCTGACACTGACGGCGGCGGTGCACAAATGCTGCGCAGCTAGCGCCATTCGACGGCCAACACCGCGGTTCCTGGTGTGTCCATTGTGCCGTGCGTGTGATCATTGCTTGTACAGCCCTCTCGCAGTGTCCGGAGCAAGTATGGTGGGTCTGACACACCGGTGTCAGTGTGTTCTTTTTTCCATTTCCAGAAGTGTAATTAAAAGTGACGGTTACAGCATAATGATCAGTATGACGTCAACGTTCAGAATCTGCCAGCTCAAGGAATTATAAGGATGAAATCCATTAAGGTTGTAGTGAAATAATTATATCGGACGAGTGTAGGATGCCGACAAACCATTGCCTCACGTAGTTGTAAGGAGTGTACCATGTCATCGAGTTCCTTATTAAAACTAAAATTTGGGGAATAATCCTCCGGCCGGAGAAAACAATTAGAATCACCACCCAATACAATCCCAATAGGAGCTTACAAGGTAGCTAAATGATTTCCTCTTTGTAGAAACGCAAACATATACGAAAGAAGTGAAGTGAGATTACAAAAGCTATATACTATACCCCGACCATCACCGACAATTCCGAAATGTAATGGAATTTTTTCCCTAGGAAACAAGGCTTTGGCCGTATAAAGATCAGAAGCTACATTAAAGATATTTCGAGAACCCATAAGTTGAAAAATGATCAATTAATACTTCCTGTACAAAATTTACTTCTGTATCACTATTATACACCATGCGATCAAAAGTATCCGGACGCATGGCTGGAAATGACTTACAAGTTCATGGCGCCCTCCATCGGTAATGCTGGAATTCAGTGTGGTCTTGACCCACCGTTAACCTTGATAATAGCTTCTACTCTCGCAGGCATACGTTCAGTCAGGTGCTGGAAGTTTTCTTTGGGAATGGCAGCCCATTCTTCATCGAGTGCAGCACTGAGGAGAAGTATCGATTTTGGTCACTGAGGCTGGCACGACACAACCTGGAAGTCGACGTTCACCGGGCATACTCCGTACCCACACCCTGTCATCGGATCGCCACATTGTGTACCGCGATTCGCCACTCCACACAACGTTTTCCCACTGTTCAATCGTCCAATGTTTACGCTTCTTACACCAAACGAGGGGTCATTTGGCATTTACCGGCATGATGTGCGGCTTGTGAGCATCCGTTCCACGATGAGATCCAGGTTGTCTCACCTCCCGCCTAACTGTCGTCGCACTTGAAGTGGATCCTAATGTAGTTTGGATTTCCTACGTAATGGTCTGGACAGATCTCTGCCTATTAAGAATTACGACCCTCCTTAACAGTCGGCGGTCTCTGTCAGTCAACAGACGAGGTCGGCATATTCGCTTTTGTGCTGTACGTGTCCCTTCACATTTTCACTTTACTATCACGTCGGAAACAGTGGTCTTAGGGAGGTTTAGGATTGTGGAAATCCCGCAAATAGACGTATGACACAGGCGACACCCAATCATCTGACCACTTTCAGTCAGTGAGTTCCGCGGATCGTCCCATTCTGCTTTCTCACGATATCTAATGACTACTGAGGTCGCTGATATGGAGTACCTGACAGTAGGTGGCAGCACAATGTATCTAATACGAAATACATATGTTTTGGGGGATATCAGGATACTTTCGATCACATAGTTTATATTAAGTGTCGTAAAGCGGCAAGCCGGACTTCAGAACCAACCTGATAATACTCAAAGCGAGGAAAGTGTAAACTTGTATAGACAGTTGAACTGAAACAAAAGCCGCAAAATTACACCACCATTATCGAACGGAGCTGCGTACAAAATCCACAGCAAAATCAATGCACGAAAAGGAGGGAGAAGAAGTATGAACATCTACCTCGTTTTACAAATGTTCTTTCTTCTTCCATGATGCGACTCTCGCAGGCTGGAGACGTTGGTTACGGCGGCTCCTAGTAATTGTTGCTGCCTAATGCAGTTGTGTATGTATGTGTGTGTGTGTGTGTGTGTGTGTGTGTGTGTGTGTGTGTGTGTCTGTACGCGTGGTAGTTTGGGGGAGGGGGAGGGTGGAGGGAGGAAGGGTGAATCAGAAAATCCGTGTCAGACTGGCACCGCACTCGTCAACGGACAGCGGCTAGTGTATGGAGATTTGTTTGGTAACGACGCCTTCGTCCTGCCCTTAAGAACCAATCAAGTTATGCTCATCAAGAGGTAATGACGTGAACACCACGACAGAAGACAGAGAAATAGTTTGAGCAGCGGAGATATCCGAGAAATATCCCATAGAACTGGAAGAAACAAGCGGATTCCTGAGACAGGTTCCGTAACAGGTTGCGCCGGTGAGGCGGCCTGGATGGCGGGAGAATCGTCAGATGCACCTGACCGGGTGGAAAAGCACCTATGACATCCTCGTCCATAAACTCAGGCCGAAGAAGAGAGTTATTCAATGGAGGGCTATTCGAAGAGCAAAAACCAAGGAAAATGCTCCTCAGCTGGAACATCGTCCTGTGTTCTGCGAAGCTTATTTTGATTAACCGGGGCCAGCTCCGCGGGAGGGACGGCGTTAGTGCCCTACGCATGGGCAGCAGGGAAATTATGAGCATTAACCCTCAAACATACACTTTGATCCTCAGTAAACTGGGTAGGCTCAGCTGCAGCTTCCTGTGGGAGAAAATCCAATAAATTCAATTTTTTATGCTGTTCGTAGGCGAGTTTTAATACTACCGTAATTCGTATGTAAGTGGCCGCTCTGATTACAAATAAAGGAGGTTCCCTTCCGGCTGGTATAAGTAGTATGAACCTAATAACGACTTACGTGCAGGTGAGAGGGCCGCTGTGGCCGAGCTGTTCTAGGCGCTTCAGCCCGGAACCGCGCTGCTGCTGCTGTCGCAGGTTCGAATCCTGCCTCAGGCATGGCTGTGTGTGATGTCCTTAGGTTAGTTAGGTTTAAGTGGTTCTAAGTCTAGAGGACTGATGACCTCAAATGTTAAGTCCCATAATGATTAGAGCCATTTGAGAGGGAGTATTATTCTTAATCACTATTTCTATTAATCGAACATCACTATAGGCATGTAACACGAAAATGGTCAATATGAAGGGATTACCTACTGTTGTTCTATTAAATGGGTATAAAATATCCACTCCTAACATTGTGAGTACCCCGTCCCCCCGATTAACCATGGATCTCCCCACCGGTGTGGAGGCTTGCGCGCCTCAGCGATACAGATAGCCGTACCGTGGCTGCAACCAGAGTTGAGCGATATCTGTTGAGAGGCCAGAAAAAATGTGCGTTTTCTGGAGAGGGGCAGTAACCTTTTCAGCAGTTACAAGGCAACAGTCTAAATGACGGGCTGATCTCGCTTTGAAACATCAAACAAAGCGGCCTTGCTGTGCTGGTACTGCGAACGATTGAAAACAAGGGGAACTGCAGCTGTAATATTTCCCGAGGCCATGCATCTCTACTGTATGGTTTAATTATGATGGCATCCCCTTGGGTAAAATATTCTGGAGGTGAAATAGCCCCCATTCGGACCTTAGGGGTGGGGGGGGGGGGAGGGTGCTACTCAGGAGGATGTCGTTATCAGGAGAAACAAAACTGGCACTCTATGGATTGGAGCCTGGAATGTCAGATACCTTAATGGGCAGGTATGTTAGACAATATAAAAAGGTAAATGAATAGGCTGAAGCTAGATAACATGGGAGTTAGTGAAGTTTGGTGGCAGGAGGAACAGGACTTCTGGTCAGGTGAATACAGGGCTATAAATTCAAAATCAAATAGGGGTAATTAAGGAGTAGGTTAAATAATGAATAACGAAATATTAACACGGGTAAGCTACTATGAACAGTGTAATGAACGCATTATTGTACCAAAGATAGACGCGAAGGACATATCCACCACAGCAGTATAAGTGTATTTGCCAACTAGACGCGCAGATGAGGTGGAGACTGAGGAAATGTATGGTGAGATTAAAGAAATTATTCAGGTAGTTAAGGGACAAGAGAATTTAATAGTCATGAGGAAGTGGAATTAGATAATAGGAAGAAAGGGATAAGTAGCAGGTGAATATGGTCTGGGGTAAAGATAAGAAAGAGAGAGCTGTCTGGTAAAATTTTTCACGAAGCCTAATTTAATTTTCGCTAACACTTGATTTAAGAACCATGAAAGAAGGTTGTATGTGTGGAAGAGACCTGGAGGCACCGGAAGGTAACATATTGATTATATAATGGTCATACAGAGATTTCTGATCCAGGTTTTAAATTGTAAGAGATTTGTAGACTCGGGCCCCATTATTGGTTATGAATTGCAGATTAAAACTGGATAAAGGCTCGAATTCAAACAGATGAGACCTGGATGAACTGAAAGAACCAGAGGTTGTGGAGGGTTTCAGAGGGAACATTAGGGAACGACTGACAAGAACATGGCAAAAGAATACACTAGGAGACTAATGGGTAGTTTTGGCAGACAATATAGTAAAGGCAGCAGAGCACCACGTAGGTAAAAAGATGAGAGCTAGTAGGAATATTTGGCTGACACAAGGGATATTGAATTTAATCGACGAAACGAGAAAGAATAAAAATACAATAAATTAGGCAGAAGAAAGGAAATACTAAAATCTAAAAATTAGATTGATGGGCGAAACGAGAAAGAATAAAAATACAATAAATTAGGCAGAAGAAAGGAAATACTAAAATCTAAAAATGAGATTGATGGGAAGTACAAAATTGCTATGCAGAAGTGCCTGCAGAACAAATATAAGGGTGTAGAAGCATATATCACTAGTGGTAAGATAAATTCTGGACACAGAAAAAATTAAGAAACTTTTGGTGAAAAGATAACCACCTGTATGAATATCAAGAACTGAGATGGAAAACCAGTCCTATGTTAAGAAGGGAAAGCAGAAATGTGGCAGGAGTATACAGACGGTCTATAAAAATGAGACGTACTCGAGAGTAATATTACGGAAAAGGAAGAGGACGTAGATGAAGATGAGATATGACACAGCGTGAAGAGTTTGACAAAGTGCTGAAACATCTGAGGCGAAACAAAACGCCGGGAGTAGACAACATTCATTTAGAGTTCTTGTGAGCAACATGTATGAGACCGATAGTGTAAGCAGGAAAATTGGAATTTTTGCAAGCGCTGGGCACGAATATTCCTGTATGTCTTGTAGAATACGCAGCTGACACTGACTATCTGGCATATAGGTCATACTAACATTTTTTGACATGTGATGGCTCATTGTACAAACTAAAAATTTCAAATTGCTTTTCGTGTTACCTTTGGTGATAAGGGATGAGATATTTAAAAAAGTCCCTACGATACATTGCCTTGTCATAACTGTCACTTAAAAACTGACCAACAAATGGCTGAAAAGTTTTCTCAGAGGACTAGGTATCAAAATGTCGAATAACGTGTTAGGAATTCCATACCTTGTGCACAAAATCTGACTTTAGTCACTGACAAATCTCATTATAGAGACTTCTAGAAGCATCTACATAGAAGAAAATGATATTTTTGTTGCCGTGATCTTCAGTAAAAAGACTGGTCTGAAGTAGCTCTGCATGCTACTCCATCCTGCGCTAGCCTCTTTATCACTGAGTAACTACTGCAACCTACATCCTTCTGAATCTCTTGACTGTATTCATCTCTTGGCCTCCCTCTACGACATTTATCCCCCACGCTTCCCTGTAGTACTAAATTGATGATCCCCTGATGCCTCGGAATGTGTCCTACCAACCGGTCCCTTCTTTTAGTCAGGTTGTACCACAAAGTTCTCTTATTCCGAATTCTGTTCAGTACCTCCTCATAAGTTACATGATCTATCCATGTAATCTTCAGCTTTATTCTGTAGCACAAAATTTCCAAAGCTTCTATTCTCTTCTTGTCTAAACTGTTTATCGTCCAGGTTTCACTTCCATACATGGCTACATTCCATATAAACACTTTCAGAAAGGATTGCTTGACACTTAAATCTATAGTCGATGTTAACAAAATTCTCTTCTTCAGTAACGCTTTTCTTTGCATTGTCAGTCTACATTTTATATCCTACCTACTTCGACCATCATCAGTTATTTTCCTTCCCAAATAGAAAAAAACTCTTTTACTACTTTAAGTGTCTCATTTCCTGATCTAATTCCCTCAGCATCATCTGATTTAATTCGACTACATTCCATTATCGTTGTCTTGCTGATATTGATGTTAATCTTATATCCTCCTTTCAAGATACTTTCCATTCAGTTCAACTGCTCTTCCAAGTCCTTTGCTGTCTCTAACGGAGTTTCAGTGTCATCGGCAAACCTAAAAAAAATTATTTCTTGTCCCAGGACTTCAATTCCTACTCCAAGTTTCCTTTACTGCTTGCTCAACATACAGACTGAATAACATCGGAAATATGCTAAGGCCTTGTCTCATTCCCTCAACCACTGCTATCCTTTTATGCCCATAGACTCTTATAACTGCCACCTAGTTTCTGTACAAATTGTTAATAGCCTTTTGCTCCTGTTGTTTTACCCCTGTCACTTTTAGAATTAGAAATACACTATTCGACTAAACATTTTCAAAAGTTATCTCTAAGTCTACAAATGTTATAACCGTAGGTTTATCTTTCCTTTACCTATCTTCTACGAGGGTCAATACTGCCTCGTGTGTTCCTACATTTCTCCGGTATGCACACTGATCTTCCCCGATGTCGGCTTCTATAAGTTTTTTCCATTCTTCTGTATGGGATTTGTGTTAGTATTCTGCAACCGTGACTTATTAAACTGATAGTTCGGTAATTTTAACACCTATCAGCACCTGCCTTCTTTGGAATTGGAACTACTATATTCTTCGTGACGCCTGCAGGTATTTCACCTGTCTCATACATATTTCTGACCAGATGGAAGGGTTTTGTCACGGCTGGCTCTCCCAAGGTTATCAGTAGCACTAATGGAATGTTGTTTACTCCCGTTATATTTTATTTTTTGACTAAAGTATTTCATTACTTTGCAAACTCTTCACCCAGTATCATATCTATCTATTCATCTTCATCTACGTCCTCTTCTATTTCCGTAATATTGCCCTCAAGTACGTGTCTTTTTTGTAGACCGGCTGTATACTCCTTCGACATTTTGTTACCTAGCCCTCTGCCAAAACTTTTCAGCCATTTGTTGGTCAGTTTCTCAGTGACGGTCATGATCTGCCAATGTATGGTATGGGCTTCTTTCAATATCTCGCCCCTGATCACCAAAGGTAACGCGGAAAGCGATTTGCAATTCATAGTTTGTACAATAACCCATCACATGTCATAAACTGTGACTGTGACCTGTATGCCAGACAGTCAGTGTCAGCTGCCCTTTCTCCCAGCCATTCAGAAATACTAATGCTCAATTCTTGCAAACAGTCAAATTTGCCTGCTTACATTATCGGCGTTACCATGTGTACTGACCCGGCCTATTGAAAGCCGCTACACATCAGAATTGGTGAAAGGACTGGTGCGAGGGAGGGCTGATTTGCACCAGAGCACACAGTGAAACAGTGGTACATTAATAAGTGTTTACATCAAGCACAATATACCGTGGCGACACCTTCCACAAGATTGCACAGAGTGTGAGCCAGTGCAGCCAGCTGTGGGACGCTCTGATTCCTTGATAGTGCCCGTGACATCCATTTCCCTTGCCTGTGCGCTGCTGTTACAATGGTTCATTGTCACCCACAAACAAGCGACGAATTGCGTGTTGTCTGCTCAGGGCCTTCAGAGTTTGGTCAGCTATGGGCCCATGCACTTGCTTGTGGTATCCATGTTGTGCACTTGGGTGCTATAGACGAGTCAAGATGTTTGGTGCCGAGCAGTAATGGCAGGGGTCACTCACCAGGGTTCGATTAGGATGATGGCTGATGATGTCTGCATGACCAGCAAGCTACTAAGGCACCCCTTCTCCCCCCTCCTACACCCACAGACAGACTGTAGATGGCTTGCCGTACGTTGGTCGACTTCCTCAGAGGGTACAGGCTGGCCACACACCAGCCTCCTGCATCGGTAAAGTTTCCAAGTTCACCATCTGCTATGTCATGGGTGTCGGCCACTCAGGCCAGAAATTTACAAGCTCATGAGTTGTTGGGCTATCAGCAGATCTTAACCATCAGAGTGTTAGTCGGCTCTGAAACTCGATAGAACGTAATTCTCTCGGATTCAAGACGCAGACATAATGGCAGGAAATCTGAATATCCTCAGTCTCTAGGCTTCATTATTTATATTGTTACTGCTACGTTTGTGATGTAGTCTTACTGTGAAGGGCGAGTGGGTTTGTTCTACATCACTCGTCCTGTCGCCATTTCCTGGCTTGCCATCGGGCTGCACCAAGCACAGATTGCTAGCCGTGGTCATAATTTCAACGTGTGAGTTCAACGTTTCTATGTCCTTCACCCATTGCCAGTGCCACAAACCCGTCCAGTCATAGTGTTTGATGTAATGTCAGCAATACTTCTCAGTGGTCTACTTGACCAGTATATTGGGTTGAGCTGGCCTCTATTGCCTGGCAGTGACTGGAATAAGTCTATTAAAATATCTAAAATTCGCATGCCAAACTTTTTCTGGACGCAGCGTGCCTCCCCTTTTCCGAAGGATTCATTCGTATCATCCAAGACAAGCCTTCTGTAACAATTATTCCTACCTATAAAACTCTATACTGTACTGATGCCAACATACAGGTTTAAAAAAGAAGTATTCCACATAGGTCTCCATTTTATCTACTTTTAACGTAAGGTTACACTTAAAGCACAGTTTCCAGAAACTTATTACAATGTAATGTGATGCTTAAAGTACTTGAATACAGTGATTTTGCTACGCTTAAAATTGTTCACCCAGCTTATGCTGTCTAACTGAACTGTGCTCAAGACCTTTTAATGGAGAAATAAAATGTGCAAATACCTTGGAAAAGTATACCACATCTGATAGCTGAAACATGGTTCAAATGGCTCTGAGCACTATGGGACTTGACATCTGAGGTTATCTGTCCCCTAGAACATAGAACTACTTAAACCTAACTAACCTAAGGACATCACACACATCCATGCCCGAGGCAGGATTCGAACCTGTGACCACAGCGGTTGCGCGGTTCCAAACTGAAGCGCCTAGAACCGCTCGGCCACACCGACCTGCTTCTGAAATATATATCGATATAATTTTGTATTGACGATTATCTTGAAAATTTTAATGTATGGTAGCATCTACTGCTTTCGAATTTTCACCTGCTTTGATTGGATAAATTTTTCTAATGCATGCACAAATTGAGGGTTGAGGGTGACATTAAGGTAAGTTAAATATGATGTGTATATTACCCGTAGTGACCACTGTGGTTAATACAACGGATTCCATTTCATTGTCATCACTGTCTTGCCAGTCAGCGTAGCCAGAAGGCAGATATTTGTCGTGACTATCCCACAAGCCGTGCCGTTAATGATAACACCGCTCCCCTGCAACTATAATTTTTTCAATCCCATCAGTTTCTCTTATACATATCAATTCGTCAACAGTTTCTGGCGAGAAGACCACAACAGCCGATGCAGTCCTGCCTTTTGAACGTAAGACTGTGTTTGGAAGATTTTCTTTTCGCAACTTGTCCCATTCGTTTCCCCCAAAAATACACTCATGTCACATGACTGCCTATCAGTCTTTACCGTACTGTCTGAACAGACAACAGTAGTCTCTTAAACAATCCAAATCAGCTAACGACATAAATCCATGCATTTGTTTATTATCTAAAATCAATAATATCTCCTGCGTCCTTATACGTTTCCTTTTTCCTGTAACCCCATTTCACTGGATACGAGTGAGTGCTGTAACACTTAAACTTCGCGCCAACCCCTTCTGTAGGTAGGTAAACAAATATATATATATACCCTTGTTGCCATCGTTGTTCCTGTAATCCTACCAAAATAGAAAAATAATGCTAAATTGCTTTATGTCTTAATTCTGCTAGGATCTGTTTCTCCGAGATGGTTAATCCTACTGTAAACTCCCATAATGGTATCGACACCGAACTGGGGTGTCCGTTTATCACATGATACATTGCTTCTACCGATACCGTCGCATCACTTGTTACGACAACAAGCCAATCTGTCAATGGGGAGAATAATCCTCCAATATCCAATCTGTGAGCTAGTAAACATAAAGCCACTGTTTCTTATCCAGATGGCTATTCAAAACCTCCTTCATATCACTGGTATACCGCGTAATCTCCGCCGCTAACTCTCGTACTAATTTAGTATTGTTCAGTTTCCCCGTGCACCAAATTAGAAAGTCATGTTGCATGCTAATCTACGACCCCTTTCGCAGTGCTTGCCACTGCTGGACGTGACCAAATGCGTGTTTTAATTTCTGAATATCCTCCTTTTCTGCCGTCCTGAACACTGTATTTAGTAACTTTTCTCCATTGATTACTACAGTTAGACTGTAACTCATGGTACTCCCCTTGAATTTCTCTAAGAGTGTCAGTTCCCTGTACCTAATATCATAATTCAGGACAAACATTTTCCGATCTTTGAATTTCATTTCTACTTTCTCACATCTCTATTGTTGATTTTAATGTCCACTGATGGCTAGTAATCAACACTGCCGACTACTTAGAAGACAACACACCTGACTCCAGTGGCTGAACGGTAGTGAAGCACTTTACTCTACACCTAATAAAGTTTGGCCAGACCAGGACCGTCCCCATCATCCAAGATGTCCCTATGCACTCGCCACTTCAGGAAAGAAGTCATCAATTATTCCTCTCTCCTTTCCAAACAAGGAGGAATTAACAACAAGCAGAAAATAAGAAATCACAGCAAAAATGCTGGACAATGACCCTACAATAATAAAAGAAAAATACATGTGACCATAATCCAACAAAACAACGCTAGATCCATCTGAAAGCAACATAATGCAAAGCATATCCATAAATATCAAATTTCAAGAATAAATTTAAGACCACACAAAACATTACAAAAAATCTAACGATATAATTAGTTATGCGACTTTAAAGCGTAAGGCATGGCATGTGCCTTGCGCTGTCTAACCGCTGGTGGTTCCTTCCTTCTGTCTGCCGTATCTTTGCGTAACAGGTTGGTTGCAGATAGCTGTGGAACCTCATCTGCCACACCTTTAAATGGTTTTACATGACTGCCTTGAATGATAGTCTATTTGGTAGGAAATTGTACTTTTACGTTAACTAGTGGCGTCATTTTCACAACCTGATACAATTCAGGATATTTGCTCAAGAATTTCTTCATCATCCCCTTCAGTGTATAGCGGTTTCTCCTGTCCATTTACAGTGTGACCTAAACTACAGCCGACTGCTTTGTTAGAATTATCATATGATATGATGAACTCGTTTTCAAAACTGGGAAAAACCAGTATCGAATCCGTAATCAATGCCTCTTTAATAGCTGACACTATTGTATCCATAGAAAATTTACATACTTTGTGAGTAATCTGTTCAAAAGTTCGGTTATTTCTTTCGAAAGCCTACACAGACGTATGAAGTGGTTACATAAACTGATGAATGACTGTAACTTTTTGGTTGTGCATGGTGTCGAAAAACTTTGAACTGCTTGTATAAGATGAGAATCAGTTTGCCCACCATGTTCACTAATTATGTACTCCAGATTGTTAATGCGAGTTTGAGCATTATGGCACCTATCCATGCTCAGCGTCAAACACACTCACTATAATGTGCTAAAAACATACTCCAGTCGTCTAACATGTTCTGACAGATCATATGAAAAACAGTTGTGTCATCTAAATAATACATATAGGTCTTAGCCCGTAATCCATTCAATCCTTGAGCGGCCTTGTCGGTTTTCATAAGACGAGGGGTCGTACGACGAACTTCGTACACATGCAAAGAACGGCTGTCTTCAGGTTACCGTGGTAGATATGCATCAGTAAAATCACAGTTTCATCTTATATTAACTAAAAACGATAAAATAAAGTTACATAATACGAGCTAAAGCACATTTTAACTAAACAAAAATGAAATGAACTTTCATTATATCATAGTAATGATCCATTCGAAGCATTGAACAGCGCAGTTGCATCAGATCCCAGCCAGCTACTTATTCGATTACTAATTTGCACAATAAACTGCCTCACTGTCGGATTCTGCTGTTGGGTTGTTTTCTTGCACGGATCGTAAATTTTTCCTCACCTGGCTCGCTGTTTATTTTACATTACTGCTGGTCACTTGGATTTAAGGGAGCACAATTTATCACTGTGTTAGCTGAAGCAATAATGAAGTAATAAGTATGTGCTCGCAGTTGTGAAACATCAATTAAACGGTCCAAAACAATTTTATTTGTGGTTCGCGAACTTTATACACAGCCGCGCCTGCTCGAGAGTCAAATATCCTTCCGATAACAGCTGAAACAAAATGGCATCGAATTATATTGGTAACGTCTTCATATTACCCTAGATGCTGTCTTTAGTCTATCCTCAGTTGGAACTTCTGACTGATGATAACCACTTTTGCCACTTTTAAGACCCATCGTAGTGAAGTAATGACAATGGCCCAAATTACCCAAGGTTTCCATAATGATAAAGACTGTATAAGCATCTGAAATTTTTCGTGCATACAGTTACCTATAATGACAAAAAACTTATATTTCTTCGTTCCGGTTAATAATTTCTTATGCACGATAGCTATATTTACGCTCCAGGAACTGTCATCACGTTCTATGACCCATGTCATAGTTGCTGTTCAATGAACGCCTCCGTTAATAGCTGTAAATGTCTTGCTGTGCGATACCGTTTCCTAGAAGTCTGTTTCTATCCGCTGTAACTATATGGGGTGGTACTGGAGTTACTGGCAACCACGTTCCTCTAAAAGTCGCTAAACTTCAACGATTCATTCTCCACGGCTGCGCAATCACTATCCTTCAAATTGCCTACTTTATTGCGTAATACTGCTGTGTCAGTGGTTCTCTTACGGGTCATGTCTAGGCTAGATGTAACGCAGTCTTCTTCTAATACCTCCAAAATCGCTATCACTATACCTTTTGACAGACTAACTTATCTATGCTCACTGTAACCACGTACTCTCCATTAATATTACTGGCATATGCTTCTATGCTCAGAACAATGTAAACCACCTACCTCCTCACTGCTTGAGAGTGCAGAGCTACGTACGAAGTCCTATAAGTTGAATCGGTACTCGTCGAAACTCACATTACGCTAGCATTTCTTTCTCTTGATCAATCTGTAACGAAATCATCTTCAGTTTTGCTAGCATCATCTTCATGACTGGTGAATCTTGCAACAGTGCTTCCTTTGTTATTGCATCCCCCAAATGAAACAAAGTTTCACTTAGATCAACCATGCGGTGCCAAGGGTAGATCCTAGAATCATGTTAGGCGAGAAAACCTAGCCTGAGAATCACTGCATGTTATTCATACACACATGGCAAAACTTCCATACGTTCAATAACCGTAGTTTTAGAATAGCAATATATCTAGAGGCATCAGCATGCCGGGAGTTATGAAGTAGGTCATTTCCAAATTTCACAGCAAGAAAAATTATGTTATTCGTTACAAGATGTAAAACAGTGTATGAAGAGCAATCTTACTGGATGCAAAATTCACTGGATATTGTCACTCCGTCAAAGTGTCTGGATGAAACCGTATATTTACATTAATGTTTAGAGTAGCACGAGTTCAAAGAACGATATCAGTAAAACATCCAACCTCTTGAGTAATAGTAATTTTAACGAAACCGTGACTAGGAGAGAAAGAAAAGTGTGATGTGGAGCTAGTAACAAGTTGCGTAGGAGCATATGGAACAGCTACTTTGACTGCGTTACAAATAGCAAGTGCAACATCGTATTTAAGACAACTTCTCTCTTTACAGTTCAGTTATTTATTTAGTTTTAACACTGTTCTTGATAAACCTAAACTGTAGGGATGCCCATTTCATACATTTCTCAGGTGACATTTGTAGATTTTCATTGTGACAATATGTTTAAGAAAATTTTGCCAAAAAGTTTTAAATGTTTTC
Source organism: Schistocerca gregaria (assembly GCF_023897955.1). Taxonomy (NCBI): domain Eukaryota; kingdom Metazoa; phylum Arthropoda; class Insecta; order Orthoptera; family Acrididae; genus Schistocerca; species Schistocerca gregaria. The sequence goes on from NC_064931.1 coordinate 349,351,802, forward strand.
TAAAGACAGGATAGCCTAATACGATAGAAATGATGCACGAATTTGGTGTGAGACTTAAGCTTATCCCGATAATAATATTTGAACACCCCATGTGTCAAAAAGAAAATTAGGTTTAACGAAAGATGACTTACCATAAAAGATTCTTCCAGAATTCATGGAACTGAGAGCAAAAGTGAATGCTCTCGAAAGTGAAGCACAATGCGTAATGTGTACAGCAAAGCGTGTGAAACACTTATCAGCTAAAGAACTTATCATTGACGGTTACCGGGAATATGTGTCCAAAAATACTGAAGATCCGACTGTGTAGATCTAAGATGTACACATCTTCGATCATAAATCAATGCAAAATGATATTTTTGGCCATATATATATCGTACTTCATACTTTATAGTAAAGTGAGCACCGTTATATGCGCTCATTGATTTGTGCACAAAATTTGATTTTACAGTAAACTACTGTAATTGTAACCTGTACGTTGTAAGATTTAATACAGGTAACGTAAGCTGAATATTATTTACATAGCAATATATATATATATATATATATATATATATATATGTGTGTGTGTGTGTGTGTGTGTGTGTGTGTGAAAATAACCCGTATGTTGTTAAATGTGCTGTGAAATGTGATTGTAATTCGTATGTTGTAAACATAGCAATAAAGCTGAAATCTGTGAGTTGTATTCAGAAGAGAAGTAAAATGAAATGCTAGCCTACATTTTGTAGACATAAGAGTATGTAAACTGAAACGGTAAACTATATGTTTAAGAGATGGAAAATATCTAAGCCGATTCACTGTTTAACTGCATAAGACGATAATCCATGTTCCCTGTAAGCCAAATTTAATGTCGATTTATTGACGAACATATATATAAAATTCTTTGTTTGGGGTCATTTTCCTCCTACTGTCTCTGAAATACACTAAAATGTCGCTGCCTCAAGAGAGAGGGGGAGAGGGAGAGAAAGATGGAGAAGGAGAGAGAGAAAGGAAATTTACTAAGGCGGTAAAGGACTTGACATAAAGATTTATTGTAGAGTACAAAATTCACTGATTACAATGATGATAGTGTCGCAGATGTGGAAGTACACACACACAGACACACACACACACACACACACACACACACACGTGTATTATCACTGAATACATCTTACGAATAAAGTAAGGCCTTCTTAAAATCTCAGATGGGGTAGTCTTACACCCATGCAGAAACACACTGTAACTCACTACTATCTCATCAACATCATACTCGAAATAAATTACCAGTAGTTTTTTATACCAGCCAGCAGACATAATTTCTACTAGGGAAATTCCACAACAATGCTCAGCTTTATATACAGGTGGTCAGTCCACTATACTTATAGGCTCATAGACTACATCCCACTTAGAGCTTAACAGTAGCATCTGGCGACGACTGGCAAGCGTTCTCACTGAAAGGCGCCTAAGAAATAAGTGGAAAATCTCGCTCTGTTGCCGTGTAACTAACTTGCACAGGATAGAGTAGCATGGAGAGCTGCATCAAACCAGTCTCTGGACTGAAGACCACAGCAGTAACAACAAAAGCGATACTAGGACTTTCGTCGGTAGAAGCTCCACGTACATCAACCGAGTTATATCGAATATAGTTTTTCGAAAAGCACGTACATCTCTCGAAGAATCATTGTTGGAAAATGAACTCTTTTTTATTATTCCACTTATATGTTAAGACCTTACCATGCGAAGATTAACGTTAAATGCTAAGGAAACATCTGGTGTTAATGTAGTGAAAACCCTCACGTGCTCCTGTGAAAGTGTCTTTGATTATATGAAATGGCTAATCTTGTCATGAGGAGAAATATTCTCAGTATTTACATATTTTCTGAATGCATCGTTGGCATTACTTGACGAAGAAATAAATGTTAACCTTTCCATTTGAAACAGAAATCATCACTGGTTTCCAATGTGTTTTTAATGTTCTTTCTCTTTTTTCCTATTTCTAGCGACAGCGTGTGTACAATTCAGAAATATTTCTCCTCAGGAGGAACGTATTGGAAATTAGCAACGATTTTCTTAAATTGAGTGGAATTATTTTGCGCATAGTCTACAGCTGACCACTCGGATGTACTGTCTAAATAGCTACCGTCTTCAGATTCAGATATCAATGTTTTAATTTCATTGTACTATGCTTTCCGGTCTCTGTGGATCTATCATGAGCTCTAACTAATGTTCACCACATTTTCTTTGCTCTGGAACGAGTTGAGCTCGTCACATAATGCACCATGTTATGAAGAAAAGTTGAGCTACATTTTTATAAAAGTGAATAACAGAAAATGAAAACTAAAGAGAGGAAACGGAGAAAAACTAGGGGGAAATATAGCAGAATGTATGAGAGGAATATTTACATAAGGTAATTAGACGCATTGGCCACAAACGTCACTTCGAGCTAGCCACTATTTTTATGTACAGATCAAAACAGTTTGTAGAACTAGTGTCGCCCAGTAATAATTTGACAAGCGAAGCTCCTATGTAAGTTTTAATAACATACTGGCATTTGTTTTATTTGTGGTTTATGTGTCCGCTCCCGGTACCTGAGTGGTCTGCCTTCGGCGGTGCTACGGCACGGACGTCTGTTTACGTCCCTGCCGGGGAAGTTCGCGCTCGCGCAGTTGTTTACCTCTTCGACGTACTCGCGCGTTTAGAAGACTCGAAATAAAATGACACATGCATACCAAAAGTCGACTCTCAAGATTAGTTTTTCGAATGAATATGAGAGACCAAAAACCTACGAAATCTAAAGTTTCCTACGAGACGAAGTTAAAGTTAACTACAACGAACTTATAGGAATACACCTCTCCATAGTGAGCAGTGTCGTTTACGTCAAACTAATTAACGATGCAGTATGTGACAGAATCATCCTAGATACTAAACATGGACTCAAATTTGGTCACTCTGATGGACATGTTGGAGACGTAACTATTGATCACGCAGGACTGGGCTTACGAAACATACGTATTTTTTGAACTTCCCTTCGAGGTTCCGTCTGACTTGGTCATTGACGCCTTAGCCCATATTGAAGAGTGCTTAGCCACGTTGAGGAAAAATGGTCCAACTTCACGACTTACCCCGTTCTCAATAGAACTGATACAGTATGTACCCTCGTACTTGTTCATCGGCGGATGTAGAGCTATAGTCATCTACTATGGACAACCCAAAACGTGCGCAGGCTGCGGGAAAGAGGGCCACGTCCGTTCCGAATGTATGTAGCGGAGGATAGTGCAAGTTTCAAATGGCAAGCCCGTGCCTCCGTCCACGTTGACGCCGCTGACACTAACATATGCGGACGCTTTTCGAACAGATACCATCCAGAAGAATGACCAGCTACAGAATCCTGACAGTTTACGGCAACCGACTGCAGCAGATACCGCCTCCAGAGACGAAACGACGCACACTTCTGCCGCTCTGGCGCCAACGACGCCCTTAACCGAGCGGAAAGGATCGGTAGAAGGTATGGAAATTGATCCTGCTGTTGTGCCGACTGCTGCTTTCGTCCCTGAGCACCGGGAGTCACTTCCACACTCAGATACGGAGGCGCACACGAGCTAACAACGATCGCCGAAGCGCCACAAGAAACGATGGCTAGCGCCGTCGGATTCCTGCTTACTGCAGTCCACGTCAGACGGACTTGGTTGTAACTTCGATACAGTGCATCTGGATGCGCAACGGGAGGTTCTACCTCCCATACAGCAGTACGGCGCGAAGCATACCAGACCCAGACTGGGATTGAATACAGACACACCGGACGGAAAGCCGACGGAAGGAGTCCCTCTATCCATCGGAGCGTCGCCACCGCCTTCTGTCAGCCAGGCCGGAGAAACACGACGGGAACTGGACCTCCAGCACAGGAAGTGCGCCGACGAATCTGATACTGACCCACAGACCGACGACGCGCCCGCATTGGCGACTGCTGCGTCCACCGGATGTTAACTACGCAGAAGATGCAGACTGCCGCACAGACAACATGTCGGCGAACAGCAGCACACAAATTAACATAAGCGTTCATGTGCGCTTTGCGTACTGAGGAACAGCGACAGGCATATCGAACAGCCACTATTAATATGAACACGACCAGAACGCCTGTCAATTTGCAATTATTACGAGACATGTTACATGCGTCAGACGTCGACATCGTTCTTCTGCACGAAGAGCTTCCCCGACCTGTATGAGCACGATACATACATTACACCTACTACCGACGGCGGCAGCGGAACAGCGATACTTTTACATAGCAGCATAGTAGCCGAGGACGTGGTGTACCTGCCGTCAGCGCGAGGACTGGCTCTCACAGTGCTAGGAGTACATTTACGCACCGTCGGGGTCCGACAGATGGCGCGATCGATCCCGATTTTACGCAGAGGAGATTGCACCACTATTCTTAGGTTGGATGTGACATGTCTTATTTGGAGGCGACTTCAACTGCATGCTCGCACCAAGAGATCAACACCCACGTTATACTTCACTCCCGGAGCTGCGGCAACTCATACAGGACATGAATCTCATTGATACATGGGAGACGATACATGGCGACAGACGTGGATAAACCTACGTCACGAGTCACTCTGCAAGTCGTCTCGATTGCATTTACGTAACACACCGTCTCGAAACTGCCATCCTCAATGCGGAATTGTGGCCTGTCGCCTTTTCAGATCACATAGCATATATATGCATGGTCTCCCTGAGTCGTCAACAAGTGTGGAGGAGTCGCAGTGTTTGGAAACTGAATACAGCACAACTTTGGGAACCTGAGTGCAGACGCTTAATCGAAGACACTTGGCACATGTGTGAACGACGCCTCCCGACATATCCGACGACTATACAGTGGTGGCTGGAATGCGTTAAGCCTGCATTGCGCCGAACGTTAATTGCATTTGGGAGGGAGCAGATGATGTGGAGGCGACACACGACGAAATTTTATTTCACAATGCTCCGCGAACTTTCTGTACAGGCACCTCCACAGGAGCGTCGGGACGGTATAGAAAGAGCACAGGGCCAAATAATTTCCATAACGCGCCGCCGTCTGGAGGGTGTCGCAATCCGTGCAAGGGACTTTGAACGAGTCCGTGGGGAATCACCGTCGGTTTAGCACGTTATCAGAGAAAAATAACGCAGCCGCAGAAACTTAACACAGACGGTCGTACTGCCAGATGGTCGACGTATGACAACGCAAAAAGACATTGCCCACGCTTTTGTGGAACACTACGGTCATCTCTATGAAGAAGCGGAACACGATCAAGCAGCCTTTCAGGAGGTCCGACGAACGGTCTCCGCGTGCCTCGACGAGACGTCCAACCAGGAGTTAACAGGTGAAGTGACAGTTGACGACGTAATGGAAGCGATTGATAAGGCAGCGTCGCACAAATCGCCGGGGCCCGACGGGTTTCCGCTACAGTTTTATCGTACATTTAAAGATATCATGACTCCACGATGGACTGCCATGTACTGCGAATTCATGTCTCCCAACGCGCCTCTTCCACCCTCCCTCGTGGAAGGAATGATCATCCCCATCCACAAACCATCCGGCGGCACAGGGATGCAGGCCTGCCGGCCACTGACCCTACTTAATTGCGACTACAAGATCTACACCAGGATACTTGCAGCACGCTTTAAACGCGTAATAAGCCAAGTGATATCACTCGACCAAACCCAGCTAGGAGGAGATAGCAATATACAAACGGCACTCAGCGCCTACCGCGATGTTATCGCACTGGCATCTATATCTCGTCTCCGGGGTGCGTTGGTATCGATAGACTTTATTCACGCCTTTGACAGGCTGAGCTATGCTTGCCTCACGGAAGTGATGACGCAGATGAAGTTTCCGCACAGTTTTGTCACCGTCGTTATGAGCCTACTCCACGGAGCTGCATCCAAAATGCTCATCAATAGACGCTTGGTGGGGTCCATCACCATCTCCCGATCTGTCAGACAAGGGTGCTCGCTGTCGATGATATTGTATGCCATCGCTGTTGAGCCGCAGCTCTGCGGGCTCCGGAATCGACCCCAAGGAATGACCCTAAGGCACAACAAGTTTATATGCAAAACATACGCGAATGCCATAGTGCTTTTATCACGGTCAGGCGACGAGGTAAGAGCGGCCCTGCATTGGATTATTTGTATTGTATGGCTACGGGAAGTCGCCTGAACATGTCAAAATCGGGAGAGGACTCCCGACAGGAAGTGTAGCACTATTACAGCCGATCAACAAGATGAAATGTCTAGGAATTATCTTCACTACAGACGTTCGACGCAAGACGTCACTGAGCTACAAACATCTTCTGCAAACAATTCGTGCAAGTGTCAGAAGTCACACGTTAAGGGCACTGGATATGATACAACGGGTCACCTTTGCCAACACTTATTTAGCTTCTCGCATCCCCTACCTGGCACAAGTTCTTCCTATGGCGGTGGTGTTGGTCCACCGAATCCTGGCGGCACTAGGATATTTTGTGAGCACAGGTCTGCTTTTTAAGGTCGGATACGGAACCCACACCCTTCCTCGTAGTCGCGGAGGTCTTGGACTAGTCCACGTACGCGACCGAGCGGTGGCTATTTATGTAACCACAATGATAAAGATGTGGACACGACACCGGACAAGTCTGACGGGCACCTTGATAGACGAACTCGCTCCACCTTCTCGTTCGGCTCCAGTAGCGGTGTCTCACATCTCACCATCGCTTGCCCATATGCGAAACTTTTTTGTGGAACACAGTTATGTACATATGGAACTACCATCTACCAGGACGGCAACGGCACGTGATATATATCACATCTTGACTCGACGACCGCCGAATAATGCCGTAGAGCGCCGCCAACCAACAGTTACGTGTTCAGTGGTATGGCGTACAGTGTACCACCCACACCTTGATACGGGAACGCGCGCACTGTGGTATCAGGTGGTAAATGGGAAATACGTGACTCGTTCCAGGTTGCTTACAATTCATATGGCGAACGAGCCACTGTGTCCGCAGTGCAATGTTATAGACACAGAGGAGCATCGCCCAATATGCGGGCCTTCTGCGGACGTACGATGCTTGGTCAAAAAAATTATCGCCTTCCTCCTTCGGGTGGGGCCGCAAGCAATAGAACCACGACTACTACTTCTCCCAGATGTGACATATTATCCCCGAACAAAGACAAACGCAGTGACTTGGATTCGAGGTTTGACTGTGCGTTATCTTTTCCGAGACGGCAGTAAGAATGTGCTAGACTTTTGGGCCTTACTTCAAGAACATCACTCACAGCTTATGAGACATCCGAGATATCGAACATATTACGCAAAGTTTTTAGGGAGTGCCTTGCTTGAACCCTCACCCAGTTGGGGTGTCCCGAGTAGGAGAATGTAATTATTGCCTATAAGTATCAGAACAAGAAAGGACCAGGACAGTGGAGAGGATCCACCACCACACGTGAAGTCGTACCCGAAACCAACACGAGGTATAACGGGATTAGCGAGGTACGTGCCCAAAAGAGGAACGTGTTCCGTTATTATTCTGTACTGACAGAAGCAGGATATTTTATTTCACTATTATGTAAAAAAAAGGTCCACTTTTTTACGTTTCCCAGAAATATTTTATTCTATAAAGGTCATCGTCTTATACATTAAAAAAATTGCTAGAAGCAGTTTATATTTGTTATTGTTACACCGTTATGTAAAAGGTCCACTTATACAAAAAAAAGCGGGTTCGTTCAGTGTGTTAGCTACCCTTCCTAATAAAAAACTGAGTGAACGGAAAAAAAAGGTGGAGAGCGAGACAGAACGTCAATCCTAAGGGCCCGGGTTCGATTTCCGGCTGAGTCGGAGATTTATTTTCTCTACTCAGGGACTGGGTGTTGTGTTGTCCTAATCATCATCATTTCATCCTCATCGACGAGCAAGTCGCCGAAGTGGCGTCAAATCGAAAGACTTGCACCCGGCGAACGGTCTACCCGCCGGGAGGCCCTAGCCACATGACATTTTTTGTAGCTTATGTTACGTTATAGTATTAGAGGGTGTTAAGTTGGACCAAGTGTTCACACTTAAGGAAACAATTAAGGCTACTGACATTATTTTCTGAATTTAGATTGATGTAGGTGTTTTCATTTTGCAAAGGAAATGAATGTTCTTCCTTTCCTCTATATATTTGTTATTGTTCTCATACTACTAATTTTGCACCCAGTGCAAAACTGAATTCGCAACGCACATATACTAGCCAAATGAACAACAATGTCACATATGAATTTTGCAGAAGAGGAAAGTAGGATTTTTTTTTTCTACTGCAAAGGCATCAGAGTATTTATGTAGTAATTAATGATCTGTTTATTATCAATGTGCAGAATAATGAAGTTTATTGAGCGAGTATTCTGTATTAGCCGCTCCAATAAAATTTTAATGCTACAAGTCGTTAATGATTTTACGGTTGGTTAGTACGAATTTGGCTTTAGCTGACAGCGAACTACGATATGTACTAATTTTCTCACTGAGTAATGTAAAGTAATCTACATCCTGCAACGAGAATAATACATACTCGCACTTAGGAATGAACCAATAGCGCTCGAAAAAATGCTTCTGAACACCGGTTTCGTTTGTATAAAATCGCACACTGAATCTCTGTTTGAGCAAATGGGTCATGGCCTACTGATTAAGATCAATACGAAATTAGGCATATTGTGACCTGACAATGTCTACCTAAATCTATTCCTTCGTCTACAGCACTATTAGTATAAATGGTCTTTCTATTGGTAACGTTCCCTTCTTGTCTACGTGTAACTCATAATTCACACGCTCTGTAGCAAATCCATTTAAACGTTGGCATTAATAATAACTCCTTCTAGTGTTCTTTTTGTGTTTATCTCGCAACAGGTCGCCAAGCAATCCCACAAACGCAATTTCTCCTCTTGCGACTAAACTGTCTTTCTACTGTCTTTACCCCCTTGTTCCTCAGATTTACACAGCGATATTAATTTGTATAGATATAGTTCCTTAAGGACATCACACACAAAATTTACGTATTTTAGATAACATTAAGTAAATAAACAGGCATTTAATAAATAAATATGCAAGGCATTATTCTCTCTGATATTAAAGTTCTATATACCGTAACGGATTTGTTGGGCAGAGTATGTAGTACTGTCTGAATGTTCAATTTAACAATAGTAACTTGTTTTATGATTAGCATGTTTTCCAATGGCTGGTTTTACAATAGGAATTACACCTGTATACAGGCTTGCAAACGTTTTGCCGTTTCCCAATACAGCGCACTTTCCTTCATACATTAGTTTGTTCGTGATGTGTAATACACCTTTGCAGGGAGGACTTAACACAGATGACTTCTACAAGGCTTCTCATCAGTAACGAAAGCTAATCACACGGCAGAGTACGCCCACAGTCATCAGTTCATTCCGTGTTGTCACTACAGTGACTACTTAGTTTCAACACCACTTTAAGGCAGTTGTTGCAGCCAACGTTTATATGCAACCTTAGCTCTTCATTAGCTACGTCTCTCTCGTGAACATACATGACCGATAGTAGACAACGTTCCTTTTTTTTTAAGTTGAGCGCCATTAGACAACGAGATCATTACTGATCGGATTTAAATCTGTCATAGTCATCTTCAGGCGACCTCACTATGCTTCTTCCGAATAAATTCGGTGCATGAAAATGGTCAGACGCCGAGGCAACAGAAAATTTTAACAGAGATGACAAAACAGGTGACCTAGACCTACTCCTCAACAATACACTTCCACTATCTATACCAAGCATCAGGTGTGGTCATATCTGTCTGATCTACGCAGCTTAATGGTTAAAACACTGTATTCAGAGAAAATTAGAATTAAAATTGGTTTCCTAAAAAACAGCTACAGTTGAATGTGATGATGATTTCTTCGAATAGACCACAATAGATATCCTTTTCATCCATGTCCACTGCATCTATAATGTGCTTCTCGGCGACGGCATGAGACATCAGAGCTTTCCTTTGTTACTTTACAGTTCTTTACGTTACAAAAGGATGAATATTCCAACAGCTCATTGCAGCAAGAAGATTCTAAACCAGGTGTCTGCTGTCACCCGTCTGATACTGAGAAGTTCATAAGAGCACCCCACTCGAATTCCTGTAGTGTACGCATAGTTTCACTGCCCATACTAAGTCATAATAGGCTGCCTTAAAAAACTGGACATTTGTCTGTAAAGGAGGTGCATGGGTATCCGAAACATCACACTAGAAATTTCATTATCCACAGGGAGGACCCTAATGAAACTTCCGCTACCCTTAGTTGTAGAATACAACAATAAAAAATGAGCATAACCATTGACTCCAGAATGCAGACATGGGGTAAAACTTCATTATCATTGTTTCATAGCTGAATTACCAGGAGGACAACCACGAAAAAATATTTAATTATGTAAAGAAAAGTCCACAACTGCACCAACGCTGACGAGAAAAATGCACTGTGTACAGAAGTGCGACAGCACGCAGGTCGTTGAGGGGTGGAGTAAATGCGTTAGGTGTGGAAGTTTGCCCTTGTAAGTGGTTTTCGCGTCAGGAACAGGCCCAAGGAGGGGATCACCCCTGTCCGGCGTCCGGTGCGGCGGCTGCAAGTGCCGCTATAAGAAGACACGGCCAATTTCTCGCTTGCCACAGAGTCGCGCGTCAGTTGACACTGACAGCCCGCCTCCAGATTAATAAGTCCGACCCCTGCACCATCCATCTCGGACCCTCCACACAGTTGTGTGACTTTGCCAAGAGGGGAGCTGTCGTATTTAAGCAGAAGCCTGTAGATAAAATAATTCGATCTGCGGGTGATTGATAGGTTCTTTTCCAGAGCAACGCGTGGACCTGCGATAGCGCTACGTCAACTGGCTCCTTCCTTCGTTGTCAAATATTCGGAAGATGAGAGAAAAAAATTTTAATGCTTGTGCTTCTCGATGTGGAATTCTGATCGACCACGTAGGAAGTGAAAAGAAAAATTCCAACTAAAGTACCGAAAAAGAGAAGAAAACTAAGGAGCGGACTGTTTTTTAAAGGATCGAACATACTCAGTATAAATGATCACTGGAAAATCGCTGATAATAAAAGCAAAATGGTACAGCATTATTGGCTGAAAGACTCTGATGAGTACCTTTAGCTTCCCCTCAGAAAAAAATTCCTGACTTCGCAAACTTTACCACCTTTCATTCGCAAACTGAGATGTGGTTCTTTAATGAAGTGCTTGTAGACTGTAGTCTCATGTTTGTATTGTTAATTAGCTGAAAAGACTCTTCTCAAGTAATACCCAGAGACAGCTGGGCATAGCGTCCCATACGACGGAGTCATTACTACGCAAAATATATTATCACTTCACTACATGAGACACTAGAGGAGAGGTTTCCGAATCGAGTGAAGTTATTACACACACCGTCTATTAAGGAAAACTGTACACTACTGCCTCTGATTTCCTGGCCACCCAAACATTTAACGACATGAAACACTAGAGTAGAGATTTCCGAATTGAGCGATGGTATTACACACACCATCTAGCAATGGAAAACTGTACACCATTAACTCTAATATCTATGTCGTTACCAGTATTCGAACGGAGCGATTATACAGTGGAAATTATTTCAGCTGGTCATATTTTAAGAGAAATTATAAACTAAAGAAGGATATTAGCCTGCTTGGGAAGGGGGAATCGAAACAGTCCTTTCCCACACGCTGCACAATTTGATAGAGTGTTATACGTTGCCACCCAGTAATTGTGACCGCATAATATCCATTACGATGCCGTTACCGATGTGTATCTCCAGATGTAAAAGTGCTATAGACTTGTGTGATTCGAATTACGTATTGTACAGCATAAAAATATTACTGCCTACGTATATCTTAACCCCGAATGAAAATATTCATCTGCTCTTTTTAACACGTCACGAATTCTAACTTGTTCAGAAATGTCTAAGTTTTCTGCAGTTATTATATACTTTGCCACCGAACTCCTAGGCTATTGTGTACTACAAATATAGTTCTTTTTATGTTAGAAAAACCTTAGTTTGTATTTTCTCCATGTACTGCATTCTAACGGGTGTCCAACTCATGAGGTTCCTCGGGAAATGTGTAACAAAAATTTTATTACGGGACGGTAGGAAACTAAATTTGTACAGATACACATTTGCGGATGAGAAATGAAGGTACATTTCACATGAATCATTCAGGCCAGGCTAATTCATGACCTAACCTCTCTCTATTGTTTCTTACATTTTACTTACATTTTTTCGATGGGCTTTACAACGTGTTGACATTATGTGACTGAACTAGAAATAAAGTGCTCGACATCGCAGTTTCGGATGGGTATTGCATTTGGCTATAGTCAACAAGAAATAAATATACTTCATTTTTAAATCTCAGTCTAATCTATTGCGTTCAAACCAATTAAAAAAGATGAGACAATACAAATGTAATATACGTTTAGCGAACTGTACTTGCTGTAAGAATTGAAATTTGTAGATTCTTCTTGGTGACTTCTCTTTCTACGCAATGTGAAAAATACGACTGACTTCTCGTCGTCTATACCCCACAATAAAGAGCGACGCTATTTATTCCTCTTAACTGGGGTTCGGTTTCAAGCAGACACAATATAACTCTCCGTGAATGATTTATTTCCTTCACTACTACTTCACTTTGTGTAATATAACAATTCCTGGCAGCCTAATAGCAATTAAGTTCACTCGTGGGGAAAAGCTTTCCCGTTGTTGTAGAATCAGCGAATCACACGGGTGATTGAATTAGTCCCTTTGCTTTTGCTACTCTGGCGCACTTCTAAATTACGAAGACAATAAGTTTTGTTGGATCTGCAGATGGATCAAGAATCTAAAACGAAGAAGATACGTGTTGAATTTTTAGATATCTCCTTGACAAAATGAATAATACGGTCGTCAGCATGTTAGGTGTTTCAGTTTTCGTTGTGTGTTAAATACCGATCGAAAATATTGGCTAACTAAAAATAGGAAAACCTTGAACCTCTTCCACTAAATTTAGTTAGTATTAAGAATCTTTTACAGGGAGTGCAGTGGAACTGACGCTGAAATCATTAAGTATTTGGTTATATCATCGCTAGTCTCACTGAACTCTTCTGAATTCTACATGTCATGTGTGGTCTGGCGTCTCCTTACCAGCAACAGGTCCCAGGTTCAAACTAGTCAATTCCCTAAAAAAACACGCTCAGAGCGTCGTTGCGCGAAAGTGGTAGGGATACACGATATAGAACAAACAGACACCACCATGAATGTTAGAAAATGGCGACCCTTCCAGGATGGTAAAATACCATGATTGAAGGTCGACCACATGCCTAACTAGGTCAGAAAAATATCTTGTTGAAAAATTTTTGTAAAAAAAAATCTTAAAGTTATACATAGTCAAAAACAGTAGCTGCAGCAATAGACAGTAAGAAAGTATTCAATAAATAGTGAGACACTGTAGCAGAGACAATAGCATAATTAAGTTATGAATTTTAGTATTGTTAGAATTAAGTTTTCTCTCCAATGCAAGCGCACAGGTGGCGGATACGTCGTTGAAAAGTTGGTTCTGACCCAACAAGTGAGTGAATGGTTTGTCAACTCGTGTGAACAAAAAGTTTATGAAACGCGTGAGATCGTATGAGCGCATGTTGACGTGAAGTAGGGCGCGTGAATTGCTTTTAAAACAGAAAATAAGGGAATCGGAAAGATTAGCAACGGCAGATCGAGACCTTGACCGAATTGAGGTAGAGACCCAGCATGAAAATGGACAGAGAATAGGGGACAGTACAACAGACGATGCAGTATCGCGAGAAATAGGACAGATAACGCACCATAACGAGGATAATGTACGCCAAGGCACAGAAAACCTAGGTCAGCATACGACAGAGGAGCAGGAAAGTAATGAGACAGGCGATGAGGATTCTAACTTGCGTCTTGAATACGTAGAACCCATAGTACAAGTAATCAGAGCTCCCTCACCACAGGAATGCGAGCAGAAACGTGTCACAGCAGAGATCAATGCAATCGGTTGCGAACCAACACTTGGGCGAAAACACAGAGCGTAGGACGTCGGAAGAAAACGCAATATGACTCACCAATCTGGCAGAATTATTACAACAAATTACGGAAACCATGACAAGGCAAAATAAAGACATAGCGAACCAAATTCAAATTCGCAATGTAGAAACCACGAGACAAATGATTGAGATTAAAGAACAAAACAAAAAAATTCATTTACACCTCAGTCATAGACGAGGCAAATCAATCTCGAGAAGTGATGGGAAACTTAATAACAGGTGACAATCAGGACGAGATCAAAACATTACGTAACAACACCCAGGGAGAAGTCAAGAACATAGAGAAACTGATAAACAAAATTACTAGACAAGCAGCAGGTACAGCGCGTGAAATTGTTGAAAACAGTGTGTTACACAAACGTATCACAAAAGCAGCGCTGAAAAGATATGATAACCGCATAGTCAAAATAGAAGCGCAAACGAAGCGACAATTTCAGAAATTGCGAACAGAGTTGTTGCAAACCATTGAAGTGCGTAGTGAACAACATCGAACACGCACTGAGTCTGCAGCCACATCCGTATCTGTAACAGCACCGGAAAAACAAGGAATTAACGAAGGTATTACTCATTTGCGATCCCAATCACAGGCGGAAAGTAACATACGTGAAATCAGACAGCTTGCACCGCAACAAACACTTTTCGAAATTCTAGATGAACAAACGTCATCACAAACACATGCGGAACCACAAATGTATGTTTTATGACAGGTTGGATCGTGCAACCAATACGTGACAATGGAAATCCAGGTCGCGAAGAGTACAGTGCAAAGCATTAAGCTACACGTTCACAACCGATGGAAGAAAATTGTTGCGTACCACTCCAACGATACTACACGAGGATAGGCGAAAGTTACAGTGGACAATATCCAATGGATCTACCACAACCGGAAGGAAGGACGGGAGAAATGATCAGAAACAAAAGTGGCGAAGAATCGCGAATTTCATATGGAACTATGACGAAGTACGACAACGATCATTTCCTCACAGTCAGAAAATTTCAACACTTTCTAGAAGGAAACTCATTATATCCATGAACTTTTATTGATCAATTCCGAGTAGGATTACCAGAACATTGAACGCTAGCACACAAATTAGGCTTTATATGTGCACACATGTCAGGAACAGTCGCAGAAACCATGCAGAATGTTGCACCGATATGCCGATCGTACGAAGATTTCAGAGAGAAGTTTCTCTCACGATATTCGTCCAGCGAAGCACAGAACAGAGTGCAGTACGAATTATTACAGAACCCAAATTTTGAAAATTCAGAAGAGAAGAGTTCCGTGAAATTTTTCGAATTAATGGCAAAGAAAAATCAATGCTTAGATGTACCATACAGTGACGGAGAGTTGATTAAATTATACGCGATGAAGCTACCACTGAAATCCCAGCAATCATTAGTAGGTCACGGAGGCAATGACGTGGAAGCATTTAAAGGTATTCTAAGGGAACTAGAGTTCATATTTTCTAAAGATGACGCAAGAAAAAGACGAAGCGCACGTGAAAACGAAAGCAAAAAGCAGTGGAATCCACAAGACACAGTACGAAGAAACAATAATTACGAACCACGTGATAACTTCGCACCAAGAAACGACAATAGATTTCAACAAAGAACCGGTTATGGGTTTAGAAGAGAATATGGCAATAACTATAATTTACCCAGGAACGGCAACAACTATTATAGAGGGAATAACGACAACCGGAACGGGTACTGGAGAACCAATAGACCGACAAATTATCAACAAAGAAACCACTATCAACAAGCTGAACAAGAAAAGCGAATACAAATGGAAGAGGTGGAAGTAAGACCACCAAACCCCTGATAAACGTTCGAATTGACAGCTAAGTGCCCATGCCAAAGAGAATGACGCACCGACCCAGGACAATTGCAGCACCTGGAACAGAGAAGTAAAGATCTTATCACGAGAAGAGAAGAAAAAAGAAACAAATCGGCAGGGACCAGATGAAAAGGAAGACAAGAAAATAACAATATCGTGTTGGGACGAAATTAATTGGGAGAATACTGACGAGGAAGATGAATTACCTGAAGCATGCACAACGAATGTAGGAGGAAAGGACTAAGTAATGAGTATTGCAGAGCTATTTGAGATGGAAACTAGGGAAAGCGAATTCAATGAGGATAATGCGCAGTCGACAGAAGTTGAAAATAAGTTACAAGTGGGCAGACAACCCAACGTATATAATGAAGGAAGTTATGAAGCGATAATTAGATCATTTAGATGCGATTATGTGGAAGTAACGACGAAGAAGGAGAAGATAGACGAGGATGAGGGAAAAGTAGGGGATGTAAAAGAAAGCGTAAATGACGGAAGAAATAGAGAAGAGGAAATAAAAGAAGACTAACACAAGAATGCCTAAATGCATATCATATCTTCCCACCGTGAAACAGACGCCGTTCCGAGGGGAGAAACGAGAACAGAAGCCGAGAGCAGAGCGTCGTTGCGAGAAAGTGGTAGGGAGACAAGATATAGAACAAAGAAACACCACCATGAGTGTTAGACGTGTTCAGTAGAACGTTTTCTGCTTCTAATATCGTACATCTGTCCCATGTCAGTTTTGCTATAAATCATGAAGCGCCTGTATATTGAGACGTCTCTGAAAGTATAGCCAGTAACTGCCTCTTTCATGCTATTTCAGTTTTTCTCCTTTTTTTATTTCCTTATCTGTTTTATACTGTGTGTTCCTAGTAACTCGTAAAACATCAGTATACTTTGTTCAATAAAGTTATTCTTTGCAAATAGTCTCACAACGTTATTACTTGGAGAGTGCAGTACAGGAAGGTCAGCTCTCTTTTAGCAGTTAAAAGAAAATACACTATATTTTTCGGTCAACGAACGTCTACATTTTCCCACAAAGATAGTAGTTTTAGTTTTTAGACACTTTTTTTCCAAAAACAATTTGGTCTAAGATACATCTACATCTATACAACGCAAGTCACCTTATGGTTGTGTCGTAGAGTACTTCGTGAACCAGTGTCAAACCCCTCTTTTCCTGTTCCAGCGCGTGAGGTTCGCGGGAAAAACGATTGCTGAAAAAACTTCATGTGAGCTCGAATCTCTCTAATAATATCTTCATGGCCTTTCCACGACATATATATGGAGGGGATAAGCAATGTATTGGTTGATTCTTCAAGGAATACACACTCATGGAACTTGAACAGTAGACCATAGCGTGATTCAGAGCTCCTCTCTCGCAGTTCCTGCCAGTGAAGTTGGCTGGGTTCCTGCACGAGGCTCCAAGCTTACTAAATGAACCTGTAACGAAACGTGCTGCTGTGCTCTGGATCTTCACTATTTGCTCTATAATTCCTATCTGGTGCGGATCCTGCTGACGAGCAATGTTTATTGAACGAATGGCTAAGTTGTTGATGGACTACATTTTCCGAGGATTCCTCCAGTGAATCTCAGTTTTTTATTAGCTCGTTCTACTTCAGACGGCTCCGTGTGCATCTTCGTACATATTTTGTTGAAGTAACTGTTTCCAGGTGATTGTTCTGTAATTTTGTAATCATATAATAAATGGTCTACACACATTATAAGAAGCAATGCTTCAGGTGAGCTTTGCGTTTAGGTTTTGTTGCAAAAAATAGGTGTCTCTGGACGCATAAATTTAATATACGTTAGCTCTTATTGTCATATTTTTATATGATTTACGTGATATGAGAGAAAACACAAGTTAGTTTCCTAAGAGTACCTGACCTTTTTCTGGACACGAATAGAAACATATCTTTTCATTCCTTACAGAAGTCTTTGTTCTAGAATAATTACAGCAGGTCATAGAAAATGAGAGTGCTAAAACAATATACTGCCGAAACATATATTATTACGCGTTCACTAAGACATTCTAATATGCTGTTCCATAAATTTTTGGTTATTGTTGATAAGGTGTTAAGAATAATAATTACTACAAACATTATTGCTAATGGTTTGCCTGCATTGTATTATTGACGAAAATATCAGACTATTCGTTTAAATCCATTATTTATCCTGTATGCTGGGGAATATATATATATATATATATATATATATATATATATATATATATATATATATATATATATATATATATATAGCCCTGTACTGACAATTTAAGAAAATAAATGTCAGTGTCCTATTTCCAATGTAATGTTAGTAGCCATCTAGGAGAGATTCTCAACGAATGCATTGCTGGAGTGTGTTTTCTGTTTGAGTTATGGGATTTCTGGTCAGCTTGTTGCCTAAAGAACTGCTCTTTTCAATGTCACATATGTTTCAGCAGATTTGTGGTTTTGCTCAGTTCAGTAAAATACCAACATGTTTAAACTAGTAATTAAATTATAAAAACGAACCAAAAAATATCTTATGTCCGTTCTGATAGTTAAGTTATTTTTTCGATCATCAGGTTTTGTAGGATCTTCTGTACATTATTGATACCTTCCCATCTGTAAATAGGTTGATATTTGGTTGGTAAGTCATAAAGAAACTTTATACACAAATGTAATTTTGTTGCGAGAAAGTATCTCGTGACTAAATTGTGAAATAAGCTACAGTTATTTTCGTAGTGTCTGTCGTGATCTGCATCCTTATCTGTTGTGTATGTAGTAGCAGAGACGAGAGGCATCGTTCTGAAGGACACCGTCCACGAGGTGTACTTATGAACTTCACAGAACACAGTGTCTGTGTTGTGGCTATGTATTAGGTCCCTGTTGATGTTCGTCGGTTTTCATATTCAGTCTGACATTTATTATGAAACAAGAACTTCACAACTGCGTAACAATGATCGCTTTACTGTGAGATGCACCTGCTGTGTAATAGCGGTATTCAGAACTCCCGTCTTCTGACCTGATCGTATGGAAATCCCAGTATTCATTTAGTCACTCCCTGCGACCCACTGTGAAGTGAATGGCAGTGAGTAAATCCCACTGTACCACCAATTGGACCGTCTATCAGTGCCACTGGCGTACCTAGTGCGAGAAGAATGACTGTGTAAGTACTTCTGTATTAAGTAATCTAACCATGTCTTCGCAATCTCTACGGAAACGATACGTAGGGGAGTGTCGTTTCGCGACATAGCTGACATATATCCTGAATCGTCTACCATTTCATAATTTTAAACGTGTCCGTAACGCACTCCAATCTGCCAAACAAACCTGTGACCATTCGTACATTCCTAATGAGTAGTATTCGAGGATCGATTGTTCGACAAGTTAATATTCCGTTTGTTTTCTAGACCCTTTGCACTTTTTCGGCACTCTACCAATGAACCGAAATCTCGCACCTCCTGCATTTACAACACAGCCAGAGTGGTCATTTTATTTATTATTCCCACAAATTGTAACAGCCAGATATTTTTATGAGTTGAGTGAGTTTAGTTATGACTCGTTGATACTAGTCATAAAACATTACATTTCTGGTTTTAGGAACTACACAATTATGTTGTTGTGTTGTGCAAATGCCTCTGTCTCCGCGTTAAAAGCGTCCTCTGGCAGCGTTTGAAGTATGTAAGGAGCAACCTTCCTCTTAAGATTCTTGTATTACGAAGTGCACAATGAGATAAGGGGAAAGGGGGGAGACGAGTCGAATTGCGCACTGAGGAAAGGGGCAAGGCTGGAGACGAGACGTATCCGCTGCTCAAGTTGCAGAGCGCCGCGAGCCTTACGTGAGCTGCCTCCTCGCCATCCCTCGTCAGGGAAACAGTCTCCTTTCTGGGCGAGGGCGTCAAAACAGGAAAATCATATATCACAAAAACAATTTCAGCCATTCCTCTCTTATCTGCAACACTTTCCTCATCTCCGTTGTCGTCTTTGCCCATATATTTCTTTAAGGAGTTTTGTTTGAAGAAACTGGTTATGAAAAGATGGCGTTGTTCCGTCATATATCCCTCGCTCGCTGGATGGCAGGCAGATAAGGGGTGATGACGCACACTCTAGCGCCGTAAAAGAACGCCCTGACTGTATGAAACTTGAATTTCTTTCTGCGAGGCTCTGGCTAGCATAGAGATGCGACGTGACGGCTTCTGCTTGTTCTGTTTCTGTCTACGCGTATTAACCTACTGACTTTCTGAAAGTATGCTGTAACTTTTTTAAAATGCTGTTCACGAAGTTTAATAATGAAGCTAAAAATAATTTGAATTCTTCAATAAGTAAAACAAAGAAACTGCCACTATGGTACACTTTCCTTAGGCCACGCAAATTTGAAACTCGAACCGTCAAAACAGACGGTAGACGTTTTTGATCCGTATTTCTTCACTTTTGGTAGAAAATCAGATATCTTATTTGCAAACAGTCTGTTTGTTGTATACCGCAGTTGAGCGACATTCCGCAGTGTTTAAGTCTCTCGGCATGGAGGAGGAGGGTTTGGCGACCCAGGTTCAGGTTCTCCGTTGTATCCGTGAGTCGGTTAAGATGCCTCGACCATTTCCCTGTCTCCTTCCTTTCCAGTCAGAACTTGCGCTTCGTCTTCAAATCGTCGACAACGGGACGTTAAATAGAGACCTTCCTTCCAGTTTCCCTCTGCGAAACATCAGTACTGGTCAGATATCTATACTAGATTAAAACTGACCAGTATGCACATATAATTACAACGAGTACCATATGCACATCTCACTCTTACGTCTGTCCATGGTATAACAATATTATTTCACAGAGAACAATGCTCCTTCATTTATTAAATGTGTTACGTGAAATGAGACGAATACCTTACTTTTCGCCAAACGTAATTCTCACATCAAAAAATCTGAATCTGAACAGCTGTTCACTGACACACTTTACCATTTATTACCACCTTACGCACATTGATCTTCCTTCGGTGAGCGTTTAATTGTCGATGTATTGCGGTAGCGTGGGGAAGAGTCAGACTTATTTGCTAATTAGGATAGCAAAGGCCGAATGAAGTGTTAGAGCTGAACATACACTGTGGTCTACAGAAATTATTAACTTAGGAAGAAATGTTCGACTTGATTCGTGATAAATACACCTGATAATTAGATCATAGGTGTACAAAGTAACGGCGTGATCACCTCTCATGTACCATCCCCTAAGGCTCTTGACCGGCAGTCTCATCATATACCTTACAGCGTCATTTGGGTGCGGTATGGAGAGACATGAGGTCAATACCCAGCTGTCTCAGCCGTTATCAGCTTTCCATATATTGGTGCGGCGGCTTTTCTTAGAAGTAGCCCTTCAGTTGACCTCACCAGGCTTAGTAAACATCACTGCAACGCTACAGCGAAGGAACGTCCTCTGGCTGCACCGGGAAATGAACGTGCAATATGCTGTAAAGCAAAAAGCAAGGCAGGTGTGATCCTTATCTCCTGGCAGGGCCGCCATAGCCAGACGGCTTTCTCGAGTAATAGTTATACGAAGAGCAGCCCATAATGTATGGGAGAAGGGTGGGGAGCTCTTATACGTTGGGAAGCCTACTTTCCTAGAGGAGCAACCTTGAGGAAGAACACCGATAGACACACAACAAAACGCGGAGAGATGGATCCATAGCCGTTGCGAAGGCAACATCTGAGGGACACAACCATCTGAGGGACACAACCCCAAAAGAAAATCAGCTTGCTAGAATACCTAAGGTTGACAGCTCCACCATCTAGCCATCCTGCCTAAAGCAAAATTATAGTATTACTCACGAACAGGAAAACGGATTAAAATATGTAAACAGCAATAATTAAGTGGCACATACCAAGAATCAGTGGTAGGTAAAGACGACAGCATCTTCTATAAAGGATTCTACAGGTCGTAGAATTATACCAAAAAGTCCTGAAATTTATTCCTACAAAGCATCATTACGCATAATTTGTCTTCGTTTCCAAAGCACATATGGGGGATTACTGGACAAGAGTCACCAGCGAAATTCCAGCAATGTATTTTCGCGGACATCTCAGGAGAATGTGTAAGCTTTAGAAAAACGACGTCAGTCATGTGGGAAGCGCCCTGAAAATTCATAGCAATAAATGGATGACAAGTGCCCTCTAGTAATTCAAACCGAGAGAGAAAGTGAAGCACCTCCGGTTGTATAGCGTCCATGATGTAGCAGTAGATCCTCTCGAAAACCAACAATTGTGAGTATTTACATGTGACACTTACTCCCAGTGTCGCTTTAAAGAACAAAATCTTATTTGCGAATGATACCACGCTGGAGGAAGCTCTCAGCAATATAGCATTTACCTTAGTAGCCTTTAATGCGCATCAGATCATTGCTGTATTCTACACCACAAAGAAACTCGTACGAAAAAGTGATTTGCGGACAAAACAAATGAAATTCTAACGGGAAGCACCTTTATTCAAAATTACTTGTGAACTGCGTGAAGGAATAGGTGAACACGGTCCACAGCACTGAGGCTCGAGACACCAGTCCGTATGCTCGAATGCTCCGTTATTATTCCAGTGGCAAGGTAGCCTCTATAGTCCACCACTGACATAACGATGTTGTATCTCACATTCTGTGCCCAAGTTACATCTTCTGGTCCACTACTTGGTTTATGTCGGGTCACGTTGTCCAAGACCCACTTCTTCAACAGATACTAGTTGTAGTAGGATTAAACAATATGAGATAGAAAGTTTTATAAAACGACGCGCTATAGCTGGCCAGTGTGGCCGAGCGGTTCTAGGCGCTTCAGTCTGGAACCGCGCCACCGCTACTGTCGCAGGTTCGAACCCTGCCTCGGGCATGGATGTGTATGATGTCCTTAGGTTAGTTAGGTTTAAGTAGTCCCACGTTCTAGGGGACTGATGACCTCAGATGTTAAGTCCCAAATTGCTCAGAGTCATTTTTGAACCGACGCACTAAATTCACTAACATTTACGGAACCCGACGGCTCACCCCCGTTACGGTATTATAATTTGGTCACGTGGCACTAAGCGACGGCCGTAACTAGCAGGAATCGATACACAGTGATTATAATTATTCTAAGGGTCTTTAATTGCAACAGTCAGTAAAATGTAATAGTATTCGAGAAAAGAGGAAGTTCTAAAGGAAAAATGTCAGCAGCCACTGTACATAATTGTAAATAATTTTGTCCAAACTGAATTGTGTAGGAAAGTAAGGAATAATTTTGTGGCTGAAGGATAGCTAGAAGTAGTGCATTTGATCCAAAACGTGGCAGTTGTCTAAATATTTTCAGTGTAAGCAGAATGTACGACACAATGGCACAATATCATTCTTCTCTCCAGGGTTGAATATCTGCCCCTTTCAGTTACACCAGGCGTAGATCGTTTTTCATTAGCATTGAATGTAACAGGAAGAGCCCTTTAAATACTACTTAAACGATGTCATTTTACAGTAACGATATCGGGGATTAACTGTACGAAACACTCTTCATGTACATTTACACTCCACAAACAGTACGACAACATAATTACATTTTCTCTTGGGTTGTGTTGATTTGAGCTCTGTAAAGCATATTTAAAATGTATTAGAGCCGCAAACTGCTGCCAGCCCCTATACATGTGCCTTCGAAACTACCTCACAACTCTTTTTCGAAATAGTAAGAATGTAGCTCCTAAGCTACACCACATATATGATGATGATGATGATGATGATTGGTTTGTGGGGCGCTCATCTGCGCGGTTATCGGCGCCCGTACAAATTCCCAACCTTTGCTCAGCTCAACTCGCCACTTTTTATGAATGATGATGAAGTGATGAGGACAACACAAACACCCAGTTACCTCGAGGCTGTTGAAAATCCATGGCCCCGCCGAGCCAGGAATCGAACGCGGTACACCACATAGAGCATATAGCATCGCAACCAATTGTGCATGGCATTTAGTTTTCCCTGTTCGCTTTGTAATTTTAATGACATCTTGAACTGCGCATCCTTTGTTTCAGAAATTTTCTAGTTACTGTTCTGGACTGTGTTGTATGGCAACGTAATTAAATTTGATTTTGGTTTGTACCTCTTCAGCGATAATGTTGGGGAGTTACGACTCTTTTCGAATTTATGCTCACTTTTGGACTCTTTTGTAAGCATGTATGCAATTCGAAGACTTTAAAATACCAACTCATCATTACTGTCGAAAACGTGAGGGTATTGGCTGGCTGTTCAGTCTGATTTTTCACGCGGACGTTGCAGCAGGACATGTGTACTCCAGGTTACTTCAAGAATGTTAGTTCCTCTAACTTTGCTTCTTACTTATATGTGTCGCTTATGCAGGCCCACTCACTTTCACTGCAACGAATGTCGCTAAAAATGATTAATAAATTACTTGGATATCGGCAATAGGTATTCAGACTGTTTTTAAGATACAAAAACACTTTTTACGAGAACCGTCCTTGTGGAATGTGTAGAACTCGTATTCACAACCGATTTGATGAATAATCACATATAATTGAAATAAAATACAAGTAAAATCAGTGCGATACCCACCACGGTCCCATAATATGTACGTCATATTCCATGCGCGTTAACCTATAGACTTCCTGGAGATACCTTGCTTCTCACCGTTCTGCATTCTCTAGTTTCGAATATCAGCCAATCATAGGCATGAGAACGCAACTGTTCTTTACAAGGGCGTGCTCTGGTAGGAGACGAGAAACATATTCCTCAGTGTGTGACCACGAAGCACTAGGCGCCGCCCAGCTCGGTTTATCCCATTATGCGCAAGATCATAGTTTCCATATGCTGCAGTATTTGGCTGAAACAACAGTCTCGAAATAAACCTACATGTTTCAGATTTGGTAGACTGCAGCACACGGCAGCTATATAAATATATTGCAACGATCGTTAGACCGTGCACACGTAGTCGCTCTGTAACTAGCACGTCATTCCTTGATGTGATTGATTTGTAAATTTAAGATAATTTTAATGATTCCTGTTTGGTACTGTAACTCTTACCAATAGAGATGGATCAGACACTATGTGAAATGTCGCTGAGAGACTTGGGCTTCAAACAGTCAATCTCAACAAGCAGCGTTTTTTCCCAATAACTTATGGTCAGTTCTCTTATGAACACCACCGTTTCGATCATCAACTCACTCTACGAGCATCAGTGTGAAGGCTACACTTTCCCAAAAACTTGAAACACACTGAGACACAGAATCATAGCACTGTTTTCCTTATTTGTTTAACTAATGATGGGAGCACGCGTTTCCCTTTGTCCTACAGATGTATAAGAATAATGTAAGTAGAAGATTTACTTCTTATAGTTCCTAAATACAAGCTCTACTGCTATCCGAAAACCTTCTATTGAAAGCTGTTGTAATTTACATCTGTATAACGACTAACAATTTTAATGAGATACGAGTACTAGATAATACTAAATGCGCATAAGAAACACGGCAGCTCACAACTGTATACAGTTTACGTACCTTCCAACAAAAGCTTTCCTGTAGTGCTTATTCAAAATCTCCAAGCAAGGTAATACAAATGTGTAAACACGTTTTTTTATCAGTATCAAAGGTGCCCACTTCCTTCATCCTGTGTTAAGTGACAATTGAATTGAGTAACTTACTGCGTGTGGGGCCTATAACTATTGTCCGATACCGTTTTATTTGACCGGCCAGAAAGTTGAAATAAAAGATTTACGTAGTTCATCTCTTGTGCAACATTTATTTCTTGTACAATTTGTGCGGTGCAGTTGATCCTATACACTGATAACAGCGCCACGTGCATTTTGCTGTATACGCAGTTAATAGAATAGCTTTTGCATGTCCCTCTTGACTTTTGAAGTTTGGATCGGAAACCTATTCTTCAACATTCGTTTTAATAAATCCGTACGTATGATCGTCAGTAGAAAGAAGATACCCCAACCCTACAATTCGCTGATAGTTTCACAGTCAGTAGATAATGAACGAGCACAACGCACCCACCTCGGGAACATCTTCCTCCAGGAGGCTAGAATGAACCGAATTAAGTGGCCAGCTGTATCTGCTGATATTAACCCGATTGATTATACTTGGCATGAGTTGGAACTAGCAATTAGAGGCATAGAACTCCTACTAACACTCAGTAGGGTAAAAGTTTGAAAGTGACACACTAGCGTTTAACAATGTATCGCCGACTTTGTGTGCAACATTCCAGAGACAAGTCAAGCATGTATCGACGCACGAGCTGGAGTAACACAACACTGAATTTTATTCAGCAGCACATTTTGAATTCACATACGTGCAAATATATAAGCTTTCATGTCGAATTGCTTCATTTTGATTACTGTTTGGTTTTTATTAGGCAGTAAATTTACATTTTTTATTTCAATATTTGGCTTCTTAGATTATAAGCCCATACACTTTCGCAGAGATGCAGATAATACAAAACTTCTTTTGAGCGCTTTACTGCTAGTTCCAGGGATATAAAAACCGTTGTCATAAAAAGTGTTAGTCAATGTCTCTAGTATTATGTCAGAATAATATTATCTCAACATCGCAAACAAACGTAGTTATACTTGTTAAATCCAAGGGAAGAACAATGGAAATGTAGTGAAATTTGATATATTGTGACGCTATTTCAGTGTATTACAATGATTAAAAGTTTGCATCAACACGTTAACGGACCTCGAAGTATAGATATGCCGTTGGGCGTAAGTTTCTGCAATTAGGGCCTGGATGTGCACGCCGTTGCAGTTAGAAAGGGAGCTGTACATGAGCGCATTTATGCATATGTTCTTCCTTCATTTCCTGCAAGAGATAAGGAAAATGGCGCTAGGTATTTTGAAGGAGTCTCACATTTCCTTTGGGGTCCAAGGGAAATTGTCTTGCTTATGGCCATACTTCAACTGAATGCAAGCAGTCAGCAGACATCCTTATAGAGAAAGAAAGAGACTTGCCATGTGTAAAAGTCCGTATTGGGAATTTGGCTCGTAGTTCTAAAATGTAAAAAAATAATATATCTCCGCATTATTAGTGCATTTTAAAGTTTTACAAATAACTATCAGAGGTGACCTGCAATCATACCATTATCAGGTGTGGCAATCTATGGCAATCACCTCACACTGTGGTTGGACGTACTGTACTGAAGCTTTCGAATCTCAGCTACATTACGCTCCTATTTCACCTAATGACTGACCGCTGTGAGTGCAGAATGCTTGATGCCCCTGCGAGATAATGATTTAATTACCCGGCGTCACGCAGATACAGAGCCATATTTGAATCGCTGCCAGATGCTGGTAGGAGTACCTATGTGATTTAACTGAGCACCTCACGCAGTCAACATGCCCATATCTTTATCGGATCGGATCATACTATATCACAACTGCCATTTTAGAGATCACATATTATAGCAACTCCGAATTCTTACATGACTAACGAAGGTCTATGACCTGTGACATCGTGTCCAAGTGATCGTAATACTTCTGATTGTTCCATTACTTTATGACAGAGCATATTATGGCTCGTAATATTCATGATATTTTCGTAAAAACTTTCATGGCTTTCTGCGTAACTGGAAGAGCGCGAAGTGAGACGTACACCTATGTACACTGAGAGGTCACTGACTTACGACGAGCTGCCAACGTGTTAACATATTCTTGTCCATACCCTACGGACCGAATTGGTCCGTTGTTAAGGTGGATTCAAGAAATATGTAGATCTACATCACGATGCAGGGAATCCACTACACGGGGCGACGGTAGCAGTAGTGTGGTGAGTTGGTGCCTTCTAGACTCCCGATGTGAAGTCAGGAAAACAGCATTGGAAGATCATTCATATATTACTCAGAGTACATCACTAGTTGGGTCGTTGCCGCAGAGAGCCAACGCCTGCCAGCTTCAGCAGCACACACTTAAGCGAGAAAGGCGCTGTGATCAACCACAGCTCGTAGCCAGGGGCAGCAATCGGTGGCAAGTTAATGGAACATACATGCCAAACACATACAGATAATACTATTCGTGAAACGGTCTACAAGTGATAACTATTAGTGCATTTGTCTAAATCCATACCTGAGATGTATTTTGAATCCGGTGATGGTCTGATCATAGACCGAAATCGATCGTTTTTAAACAACTGTGTATTTCATAATGGAGTCCATTAAACATGACATCGCCTGTAAACATAAAGTTACAGTCACTAATGCTAGGCCGGCCGGAGTGGCTATAGTCAGCGCTACAGTCACTACGGTCACAGGTTCGAATCCTGCCTCGGGAGTGGATGTGTGTGATGTCCTTAGGTTAGTTAGGTTTAAGTACTTCTTAGTTCTAGGGGACTGATGACCTCAGAAGTTAAGTCCCATAGTGCTCAGAGTCATTCGAACCATTTGAACTAATGCTAACAGGCATTGTCCACTTGGGGCGCATTAAACCTTGTAGTTGTGGTTCCGATGCCTTATCACAAGTGCCTGTGCCGCTACCTGCGAGGAAGTTAAAGGTTTAAAAGGAAAGGAAGGAAGGAGAAACTTACACTTTTAGGACACACCAATAATTGGCGAGGGTACCGGAATGTATGAAGGATCTTGGTAGAACATAATCTCATGTTCTTATTATTGCCTTCTTTTGTGACGTTATTGTATTGTATTAGGAAAGGAAGATTAGTGTTTTCTTTTGTACATATTTTTTTTCGTAATGTTGTAGGTATAGAGTATAGTGCGTAAATGAAACAGAAGCATATCAACGAAGCGGAGTGACCTGCGCTATTTTTGACATCTAATGATGGACTACATGTGTCCAGTCTTTCGCGAAGAGGGAGAATGATATAGATTTCTTTCTCATAGGTGGCGTTACCACCGAGGACGAAAATGACGTGTGCGGTAATTCTGAAGATGCTACACCTCTTTACTGTAGAAGAGGTAGCCATATTATGGATTCAGTATCTCGAAAGAGGAGTACATTTCTCCAGGAAGAAGGACGTCGTATTAACAGTCCACAATTCGACACTGAGTAGGACTTACCGTGGGTGAGGTACAAAGGCTGGAGGAGACCATCACCGAACTACAGGTATTTCTAGAGCTCAGAGGGTGGAAATATCAGCACAGATACAAGGAAAGCACCAGGAATTACGTCTCCCGTATGAACTCCTACGAGAACTGTTGCGCTGAGTGAAGTATCTAGCGGCACACGCAATGAGACGTCCAAAAGGTATGGCTTGACGCTGGTTAGAAATCACTCGTATTAACTAAAATATTGAGAATGAAGGATACCGATGATATCTGGAATTAAATGACGCTTTCGAGCAAACAATTAACAAAACTGGACATATTAAATAATACTCGAGCGATTGGGAAATTGAGTATAGAACTAACAGGTCGCAGTAAGTTGATACAGAATCCAGTGTATTCACTATAGGTTAGAATAGCAGGAACGAGACTCCTGCGACGACTAGCAGACAGCGTAGGAGATGCAAGAGAGGATATGACGGCATTACGTGGATTAGTACACCAGTACATGGAGAATTACATCCTACACTGCTGTCTACAGGACACTTCCTAGGACGCCTACATAATTTCCATGAAGAACTAACGGAGAAATTGCAGCATCTAGTGCAACTGACCAGAGGGTTACCTTATGTGCCATATGACGGAAGCTGAAATTAGCATCGATAGAGGCCGACCTTATACATCAGTTCAAATTTCTAGTTCCACGTATGTATATTCCGAATTTTTACAGTCCACCACTATCCGGTGAAATTGTAAACACAAGGTAAATACGTACAAGTGAAGATGCTTTAAATAGTATTGAACCGCAAGGAGACGAAAAGGTTTGCGTTGATGACGACGAAACGAGTTCCGCTAATGTTAAAGGCAAAGAGTTGCTAACTGCAAACCTGGATAGCCCATACATTCAGTAAAGCATATGACATAAGGTGATTCCAAGGTAAAATGGATGCAGTGGGATACCACCATAGGTATGTTTTGGCATTTCACTATTACTGTCAAAGCGTCAGTAATGATTGGATTTACTGTGTCTACACACCAGACATACTTACCTTGAACGAACATGGTCTTGCTAAGGGAATTAGAAGGAAGCAACTGGAAGATAGTGTGCTATAGGCTAACGGTATAACCTGTAAAACATTCGCAACAACTTTCCGTGCCCGCATCTCGTCGTCGTGCGGTAGCGTTCTCGCTTCCCACGCCCGGGTTCCCGGGTTCGATTCCCGGCGGGGTCAGGGATTTTCTCTGCCTCGTGATGGCTGGGTGTTGTGTGATGTCCTTACGTTAGTTAGGTTTAAGTAGTTCTAAGTTCTAGGAGACTGATGACCGTAGATGTTAAGTCCCATAGTGCTCAGAGACATTTTGAACTACTTTCCGTCTCCCACCTCCTATCATCGGCACTACTGTAATAAATCTGGTACAACCTCGTTGTATTGGGAAGAAATACCATACGAGTTGTTACCACCCTGAGCCTAACCTATGTGACAACAGATTAAAACCTAACTTTCTCCATTCGCTGGATGTACTTGTAACCTATGTAGAAATATCTTCTTACCACTGAGCAGTACTATGATAAACAGCGGAATAATACCACGGCTATGAGTGTCGCAGTTTCTGGTACGGTTGTGGATTTCATTTGCTTTGTGTAACCCGTTTCTACTTTTACCTGAGTACCATTCCAACTGTTGAGCTTACAGTTGACCAGCTACCAGACTGGGTTCATCGTAGGAAATACCGTTTAGATTAATTGATAGGTAGTTAACCATATGGTTTACGTGAAAGTAGAGTAAGGATAAGGATGAATGATGTATTTTTTATATGAATCATTGAAATATGTGTTGAGATCTCTTTTATCCAGAAAAGTAAACTTGTCCCAACGTGGAGACCGAGTATCTTGCAAGGAGGGACCAATGTTGCCCAACAATTTAGCCTGTTGTAGTGAACATCCAAGCACAGGTTCAACAGAACGGTGTCATTGACGGAGAACCGCCCGTCAACACGATGACCGGGCACTATTGAGCTAGAAGACGTAATCAGAACACAAAACCACTCATTGGGCAAGTTGACGCTGTGTAATATTCCAGCTACCGCATCTGAAAGTCGATGTTGTGACACCTTTTAGCAGTGGCAGGACTTCTGGAAGAGCTGACTGGACAGGTAAAGAAGAAAGAATGACGTCACCGTTGCCGAATGGCTTGGGCAGGATGCTCCAGGCTGCTATGGTTTCTGGGCTGGGAGCTGCCTTGGGGAAGAGCACTAGACAGCCCAGCTCACATATGTTTAATCCAATTTAGGCCCTCACTCTCAGATGATCCTTGTGCATATCATTATCGAGACGTGTACGATATGCGAAGCGATGAAGAATGTGAAAACTGATGACTAAGAAATGGGGTCCACTAGCAGTACAATATGAAGCGGTCAGCGGTCATTAACGGACTTTGCACCAGAAGCAGCTGGCATTCGTCTGGGCTGAAGTCTGCGTGCCGTCAACTCAGTGACTGTCTCATGATTTCGAGCATGGGCCAGCTAGTTGCCTAGCCACCCTGTCAACATCATCCAGACTGTGTGAGTCTGCGCTGTTGTTGACTACCACGCGTGGGGGGGGGGCGCAAGTCATCGTCTTCAGTCATGCTCGACACTACGATTTTAACACCGTCTGCCCCGGTGTGCTGTACGCTGCGGCCACGGAGTAGCGAAAGACGCCACGCTGTCTTATATCATGACTCTGCGACTATTCTGACGTCAGAAACCGTGGCCAGCAGCACACGCTGCTTGCTGGCTGGCGACCATTGACGCTGGCACGCAGAGCGAAGATGGCCTACTATCTTATAAAGAAGAAGAACCATCTCACCGGTTAAGATTCGATCCCTGTATCATTGCGGTCACGTCCTGCCCCCAACATGGCGTTAGACTCCGATGTGTTGGTGGTATTTCGCAAATTACGGAACTTAGGGGTCTCATGATCTCATATCCACACCTCCAAAACTGCGTTTTTTAATTATTTTTTTATAATTTGGGGGAGACCCACGGAAGAATTGTTTGTAGACCTGGATAGTCGAAGGAAAGGCGTTAAACGGAGTTTAGTACTTGTCAATGGATAAAAACATCTGACATGCGGAGCACCTAATCCATTCAAAATGAAAACGTAAGACTGACGAACAGTCAGTCTCACTATCACATCTAGGCTTTTTCTAGCTTATGTCTAAAGCGAATTACAAAAATTGGAACTTTGTGGTAATTCCTATGGGAACAAACTGCTGAGGTCGTCAGTCCCTAGGCTTACACACTACTTAATCGAACAGTGTATACAAATGTGAATAATCGTAGTTTTATTCCATTACTTTGATGGAAATTTCAGGCGAACTCGAAGCCACGTTTCCCATTTCACGCTAGCGGTCGCCTTAACTGCTTCTGCCATCCAAGCACGAATCACGCTCACAAAGAAAATTCCATATGTCTTCGTTCATGTTTCACAAACAGCACTAGTACGTTACGTATATTCCCTTCCAGGAAGGACTTATTAATTGAGAGTCGTGGGCTTTTATTGGAGGATAAATACGAAATAGCAGTGCTTGTGTTATTGACAAATACAATGAAATGTTCCTTTGGAGACGCATCCATGCACGTAACGTACGAGTGCAAGTTGTGGTACATGGATGATGACATATGGAAGTTTGTGTCTGGCTGTGATGCGTGCTCGGAAGGCCAAACCGTTTGAGACGACCTCTCACGTGAAATGGGAAATACGGGTTTGAGTCCTGGGGATACTGGATGTATACAGAGAAAGGCAACACGAAAGACTACAGGTTTACCTGACCCGTGGGGGAGTGTCACAGAGAGGCTGCAGATCCTGAACTGGCAGGTTCTTGACCATAGACGTAAACTATACCGAGAAAGCATACTTATGAAGTTTCAAAAACCGGCTTTAAATGATGACACTATGAATATACTAAAGCTGCCTTCATTCCGGTGCTGTAGGGATCGTGAGGTCAATATTAGATTATTTACAGCGCAAACGGATACATTGCACCTTTCTTTTGTCTGATTTATTAACACCAGTGCTTTCACATAACTTTTGTTCTTTCAGTAACAAAATTTATCTCAGAGTGATTGCTTATCTAGGTTATATGCTGACAATTTCATCAAAAACTTAGAATTTAAACCCTTTACAGGAATGTCTCAGATAGTTAACTAAGTAATATAATATAAAAGAATTTTGATGGTATACTAACTGTATTTGATGATTCAACAGGGGAAACTGAAGGCTTTGCAAAAGAAATGAATAAAATACATCAAAATATCAATATTAATTTCAGACACTAGATATTCTAAGGCTTAAACTTCATGAACCTCTCCCTGAGCTTCAAGCGCTAATAGAAAGCACAGAAGCTGATATCGTTAAGGGTACAGAAAGCTGGCTAAAGCCTGAAATAAGTTCTGCAGAAATTTTTACGAAGTCTCAGACGGTGTTCAGGAAAGATAGATTAGGCAGAATTGGTGGTGGAGTGTTTGTGTCTGTCAGTAGTGGTTTATCTTGTAGTGAAGTCGAAGTAGATACTCCGTGCGAATTGGTATGGGTGGAGGTTATACTTAACAGCCGAATTAAGTTAATAATTGGCTCCTTCTACCGACCCCCAGACTCTGATGATACAGTTGCGGAGCAGTTCAGAGAAAGTTTGAGTCTCGTAACAAATAAATACCCCACTCATACGGTTATAGTTGGTGGGGACTTCAACCTACCCTCGGTATGTTGGCAAAAATACTTGTTCAAAACCGGTGGTAGGCAGAAAACGTCTTCCGAGATTGTCCTAAATGCTTTCTCCGAAAATTATTTCGAGCAGTTAGTCCACGAACCCACGCGAATTGTAAATGGTTGCGAAAACACACTTGACCTCTTAGCCACAAACAATCCAGAGCTGATAGAGAGCATCATGACTGATACAGGGATTAGTGATCACACGGTCGTTGTAGCTAGGCTCGATACCATTTCTTCCAAATCCATCAGAAACAAACGCAAAATAATTTTATTTAAAAAAGCGGATGAAGTGCCACTAGAAGCCTTCCTAAAAGACAATTTCCATTCCTTCCGAACTGACTATGCGAATGTAGATGAGATGTGGCTCAAATTCAAAGATATAGTAGCAACAGCAATTGAGATATTCATACCTCATAAATTGGTCAGAGATGGAACGGATCCCCCGTGGTACACAAAAAAGGTCCGAACGCTGTTGCAGAGGCCACGGAAAAAGCATGCGAAGTTCAGAAGAACGCGAAATCCCGAAGATGGGCTAAAATTTACAGACGCGCGAAATTTGGCACTTACTTCGATGCGAGATGCCTTTAATAGGTTCCACAACGAAACATTGTCTCGAAATTTGGTAGAAAATCCGAAGAAATTCTGGTCGTATGTAAAGTACACAAGAGGCAAGACGCAGTCAATACCTTCGCTGCGCAGTGCCGATGGTACTGTTATCGACGACTGTGACGCTAAAGCGGAGTTATTGAACGCAGTTTTCCGAAATTCCTTCACCAGGGAAGACGAATGGAATATTCCAGAATTTGAAACACGAACATCTGCTAGCATGAGTTTCTTAGAAGTAGATACCTTAGGGGTTGCGAAGCAACTCAAATCGCTTGATACGGGCAAGTCTTCAGGTCCAGATTGTATACCGATTAGGTTCCTTTCAGATTACGCTGATACTATAGCTCCCTACTTAGCACTCATATACAACCTCTCGCTCACCGATAGATCTGTACCTACAGATTGGAAAATTGCGCAGGTCGCACCAGTGTTCAAGAAGGGTAGTAGAAGTAATCCATTTAACTACAGACCTATATCATTGACGTCGGTTTGCAGTAGGGTTTTGGAGCATATACTGTATTCAAACATTATGAATCACCTCGAAGAGAACGATCTATTGACACGTAATCAGCATGGCTTCAGAAAACATCGCTCTTGTGCAACGCAGCTAGCTCTTTATTCGCACGAAGTAATGGCCGCTATCGACAGGGGATCTCAAGTTGATTCCGTATTTCTTGATTTCCGGAAAGCTTTTGACACCGTTCCTCACAAGCGACTTCTAATCAAGCTGCGGAACTATGGGGTATCGTCTCAGTTGTGCTACTGGATTCGTGATTTCCTGTCAGGAATGTCGCAGTTCGTAGTAATAGACGGCAAATCATCGAGTAAAACTGAAGTGATATCAGGTGTTCCCCAGGGAAGCGTCCTGGGACCTCTACTGTTCCTGATCTATATAAATGACCTGGGTGACAATCTGAGCAGTTCTCTTAGACTGTTCGCAGATGATGCTGTAATTTCCCGTCTAGTAAGGTCATCCGAAGACCAGTATCAGTTGCAAAGCGATTTAGAAAAGATTGCTGTATGGTGTGTCAGGTGGCACTTGACGCTAAATAACGAAAAGTGTGAGATGATCCACATGAGTTCCAAAAGAAATCCGTTGGAATTCGATTACTCGATAAATAGTACAATTCTCAAGGCTGTCAATTCAACTAAGTACCTGGGTGTTAAAATTACGAACAACTTCAGTTGGAAGGACCACATAGACAATATTGTCGGGAAGGCGAGCCAAAGGTT
Source organism: Schistocerca gregaria (assembly GCF_023897955.1). Classification (NCBI taxonomy): domain Eukaryota; kingdom Metazoa; phylum Arthropoda; class Insecta; order Orthoptera; family Acrididae; genus Schistocerca; species Schistocerca gregaria. Next base: position 349,387,273 of record NC_064931.1, read on the forward strand.
GCGTTTCATTGGCAGGACACTTAGAAGATGCAACAAGTCCACTAAAGAGACAGCTTACACTACACTCGTTCGTCCTCTGTTAGAATATTGCTGCGCGGTGTGGGATCCTTACCAGGTGGGATTGACGGAGGACATCGAAAGGGTGCAAAAAAGGGCAGCTCGTTTTGTATTATCGCGTTATAGGGGAGAGAGTGTGGCAGATATGATACACGAGTTGGGATGGAAGTCATTACAGCATAGACGTTTTTCGTCGCGGCGAGACCTTTTTACGAAATTTCAGTCACCAACTTTCTCTTCCGAATGTGAAAATATTTTGTTGAGCCCAACCTACATAGGTAGGAATGATCATCAAAATAAATTAAGAGAAATCAGAGCTCGAACAGAAAGGTTTAGGTGTTCGTTTTTCCCGCTCGCTGTTCGGGAGTGGAATAGTAGAGAGATAGTATGATTGTGGTTCGATGAACCCTCTGCCAAGCACTTAAATGTGAATTGCAGAGTAGTCACGTAGATGTAGATGTAGATTTAGATGTAGATGTAGATAAGAAACTCTAATAACAGGCACATATTATGAGCATACAGAAAACAAACATACATAGTGGACATAACCAATAAAATCATATGTCGCCGAGATAAACATAAAATGGCTTCATACAAAGCAGAGCTCAATAGAATGCATAAAACCCCCTTAGAAATGAGTGATCAGACTGAACAACTGAATACCGTTAAAACAATTGCTTAAAATGGCAGTTCAAGCCCAGACATGCCCAATGAACTCTATTTTAAAATAAATTCTCAAATCAACGTTTACGAAGACAAACCAACAGTAAATATCATAAATAATAAAATAAATATCAAAGTCAGCTTTTAAAAAATAACAAAATGAAGAACAAAGCCATCCATAATATTTAAAATAGCAGCAAGCTGCTCAGGCGCTCCGGGATAAAGAAACTTAGCAGCGATTCATGATCATTGACATACGTTGACCAATAGGAATAAAATTTAATGTACGATTCCGTAAAAAAGTTGATCCGCTTCGTTAAAAAAACCTTCATAAATCCACATTTTCCTTACACATACCTGAAGATAAACGTCAAGTGACAGAAGTAGCACACAACCTTTAAATCCTTCAAGTGACGAACAAAGACAAAAGAATGAGACTACTGGACGAAACTGACATTTATTCTCACAAATGTACATAGTCGAATCAAATTCTATGTGAACAAGCAGATTTACCCTAAAAATATATATATGAAACTTCCATGATTTACATACTCAACCCATACACGAAGTACAGTCCTGAAGAAACGCAATACTATTAATGAATAAAGAAACTATCATATGTTCCTGTTTTCTAGCCACTGTAAACTTATTCAATGTATGTAGATACTCTGTACAATGTAAGTCATTTTTATTGTGCTTAATATATCTAAGTTAGCAGGCACCGTTTGTCCTGACCAATGGTCATGTATATCAATTGCTAAAGAATTATAGAGTTTATTAGAGGAAAGGTGCCTATTATGCGATAGTTCCCTAATATGAGACACCCCAACTATGCTCATGTTAGGGGTTGCCCTCTGGTGGAGAGTTTCCTAAACACGTCTATTATGTGTCAAACGACGACACAACGAGTAGGAAGCCATAATTGAGACGGACACAGTACGTAGAGGTTGATACAAAATTTATTGTGTTTGGAGTTTTTGCGACATCGGTGTTGAGACAATATTTCAGCTTAGAGGTGAGTGGATATTACTGCAATCTTTCATTGTTGCTATTTGTAACGGTATTACCTATAATTATTGACAATTAGGTTCATTTTCCAACGAACGTTGTTAGCAAGTACGTGATTCTTTGTGTAAAATGGCGAAATTCCTAATATGCGATAGTATGGGGATCCAAATACGCGGCAGTGTCGCATATTACGATACCTATCGCATGTTGGGGGATCTCGTTCTCTCACTATTTTTTATATGTAATTTACACAATACTATCATGAGATAACAATATTTCATCACATATTGTAGTAAAATTTTGGCAACTGATTTTATTTTAATTCGATTAAATTATGATAAACAGGGATTACTTTGACTAGTCTTATGATCAGAAACAGGAATGTTTTCTGGAACTTGATGGATGGTGCACCTGCAGGATCAATATCAGATTTTCATCCAAGTGGCTGGATACAAACTCACATGTTTACTCAGTGGTTTGACCATTCTGTGAGTCATGTAAAGCCATCTTCAAATGACCCTGTCATTTTGATTCTTGATGGGCATTATTCCCACACAGAGAATCTCGATGTGTTATATAAAGCACGTGAAAACAATGTTCATGTTGTATGTTTTCCACCTCACTCAACTCATAAAATGCAACCACTTGACGTCGGATTTATGGGGCCTTTGAAAACCTACTATGTCCAAGAGATACAAACGTGGTTGGCCAGTAACCCAGCTCATGTTATCACCCGATTATTAATAGACAAGTTATTTTGGTCAGCTTACAACCTATCAGCAACAATGGAAGCATCTGTGAATGCCTTCAGAAAGACAGATCTCATCCCATGCAACAGAAACCTCTTTATGGAACATGAATTTTCAATTCATCGCCATGGTAACGCTCTTCATGAAAGAGATGCCAATAACGAAAATGAAACTACTGATGGTGATGGTCGAGCTGTCAGCCCGGCAGACACGAGACCTCTCCCACACATCGCAAAATCACCTGGAGTTAGTCAAATAGGTCAAACATCGCGTTCGTGCTCTGTTGCGTTACTAACTTCAACTCATTATGTGAAGCAGTTGCAGGAATGTAAACAGAAGAAATCAGAGGCTGAAGCTAAGAAAACAGCGAGAAAGTTATTTGGGGAGAAGAGTGGAAAATCTTCCAATCGTAGACATAAAGCAGAAGAATCGTCTAGTGACTCGACAATCGATGTCCATCTTGATGACAGTGGGGATTCAGACCGCAGTGATGGCGATGATGCAGAGTGTATATTCTGTACTGGGCGCTTTTCAGAAAGGCAAACACTAGGATAAATTGGCTCAGTGCACGATATCTTATCGCTGGGCTCACGAAGATTGCGGTGTCACAGAAGACAATTGTGTTTGCCCCAGACACCGTAAATATAAACATGAGTGGTTTGAAATGAGTGAAGGATAACAGAAATGAATGAACATGTAAAAATTTTTATTTCCATATGTCATTATTATGTAATAAAATAAAATAATTACAGCAAAATATTATTACCGTCTCATATTAGGAAACCTTGATCTCATTTCTACGAAATGACTTGTTTGTGAAGATTTAATAACTACTCTGACAGATTGTTTATTATTGCAAATACGATAATTGTATGATAAAATTAAATAATTAAAGATCTTATTACCATCATAATAAATACAATTGCATTTACTTTTAGGTCATTTAAATGGTTTTAAAAAAGTTTGTCTCATATTAGGCACTTTCCCTCTACTATTTCTAGACGACCGCTACAATGTTATACGGAATTCAAACTGATACTTTAAACAGGGCAGTCCAGTGAATGCAGTACAATTTTTCCAGCTCAGAGTTTAAAATTCAGCTGAAATAATCTGCATGTGAAGAATGGAATCAATCGCAGGCTTGAACGATATAGATATCATCAACTGGAAAGGATTTTCAACAACTGATTAATTAATCTGTTAATTTCTCTCGCTAACTAAAATTGTATGATAAAGAATTATCATCCCACAGATACATATATAAAGCTTGTTAATGACAACTACATTATCTTGAGCGCACTGCGATACACATCTCGCATTATCATCGTCATGAATTTGCTTTCATTCATACTTTGCGTATCCGGTATGTCATAAACTCGTGGTTGGTTTTCTTCTTTTCTTTCCCTTAGCACTATCAACAAGTAAAGTAAAATTGACAAATAAGAAAGTAAGGACGTCAGAGTACTACTGAACCACAGTTCAAGGTAGAATGGAAGACTGTGGTTTACTGTACTGTCGAGACGAAGGTAACTAGGGATCAAGGCACACGTCCGGATACGAAAAGGATGGGGAAGGCAAGCAACCACGTCACTTTCAGAGAACGACATTCTTCTGCTCCGATTTAGTCAAATAGAAGGGAAACGTAAATGTGGATGGCCGGACGGGGCCGCTCATTCCAAATGCGGGTCCAGTGCTTTAACTTTCTCTTTATTTTCTTTGGAGCCTCCTTCCTCCCCTTTGAGGTTATTGCTCACCGTAATGCCTTCTTTGGCTGGCTACTTCGACGGTTGTATTCGTTTCTTAAAAATAAAACTTCGTTCTCAGTTGAACTGTTTGAAAATCAATGTTTCTGCATTAATTTGATTGGAAATCCTTCTTCAGACTCTTTGTACTGCAGTTCTGTTTATCACTGCCGTTTTTTTCCTATCTGGTTTGAAACTGAAGCTTGATCTTTATAGTCAGTTGTGCGAGGTAAGGAATCGATCGTTGCAAACTTTTCGCAAAGAGACTTATGTCGTAGTTTTGTTTGGTACTAACGATCTCCCATGGAGGTCATTTGAATAAAACCTTGGTTACAAACGAGTCACACACTCGTAGGTAGTACTAAATCGTGCGTGTTGCTATAGATAATGGCTGATTTCTGCTCGGGTGCTTTAACTCCTTGCAGTTAGGGCTGACAGCCTTGTTAGCTCTTCGTAAATCTGCACTCTTTTTCCTTTCAGATTTTGGTGTTTACGCAGTTGATTTCTAAAAAATACACTCTGACATACCACAATTTTACTTGCTAATGCAAGATTAATTGGTGGTGTCTTGTTCTGCTTCAGTGTTTCATACTGTGATTTGTACTAGATGTCTTGATTTCCGATAATCATCTTATAGGTGTTCTTTATGTACATGGCTCGTCAAAAGGTTATATGTTCCTTAATCCTAGCCTCCCAACACTCCATCAAGTGGCTGTACTTGTAAAGGCAACTTGCCACTATTAGAATGATCCGTACGTTCTATGTGAATAAAGGAAGCACGGCCGGCAAGTTTTGTAACTCCAGAACAGATATAATGGTTGATAAAAGAAAACAATTTGTGCAGGCATTCAGAGTTTTTCGTATTGTCTTCTATAACTGTCGCTCCTATGGATTGTAACTTTAGGTCCCAATTCAATTTTATCACCTCCTGGGCACGTCCCGTAATGTAGATACCTAATTGATCCCATTTTACCTTTGAGACCCAAGTATTGCTTAGTAATTAGGTTTCTAGACCTAGAGGAAGGAATGGGATTAGATGAAAATTATGTCCATCTCCGGTGACATTTGTATATTCACTTATAATCTGAATGGAATATCATTGTTGATATGGATCTGGCTGACGTCACCGATATAATTAAGCATACACACATCGTGCGAAATACCTTAATCCCCAGTAGTGTTGAATGTGGCATCCTACATGGTGGCCCTTTGGTCACCGTGTGGAAGTGTAAGGAAAGTATAAAACTTTGTCAAATGGCTTGCTTAATTACTACAGGTACTATCAGCTGTCCGTTAATTTTGATCCCAGTAAGTTATATTAACGCATTTTCTTGTCACCTATAGCAGTGACCTACAAAAACACATTTGATTCATGGCTTCCCACAAGAATTGATGCTCGATCCGGTCAGTGGCCTTATGAAAGTTTAGAAAATTCATTGCTAGTTTAATTTAAAATTTCGATTCCAGGTGTACCAGATCCGTATATTAAGCTAATATTTTAGTGACGGAGCGTTCTGCGGTGGCCATGACTTGATAAGATCGCAAAATGTGGGATAGATTGGGTGTAAGGTTCATATTAAATGATATGAAAAGATCTCAAAGTACGAGTATAATTAAGTTACTGGTTTCAAATTTCATGTAGTATTGACTATTTTCGTTTTCAGGATGACCACAACCAAGTCTTTTGCGAAGAACGTGGAGGGTATGACACAGACAAGTAGTTGGTTTAACATTTACGTGAATTTTCCTCCAGAAAATAATTATCGGTGGGAGGTTCATCTAATCTTGTCGACCTACTTTTGCTGCCGCTCGGATTATTTGTTTCAGGTCATCGCATGTGATAGCTGCCATGAGACCTTGCTTTTATCCGGCATTATATTCCGTAGAAGTGTGCTCTATGCAATCAATCCATTGCCAAATGGAGGGTGGTATCAGTTTTTGTACGTGCTTGTAAACTACCGAAAATGAAATTCCATATAGAGCGACTGTCTGCGTGCAGCTTTCTTTCATCGTCCTGAATGTTTAGAATTCGTCCTAGCCTTCCCCTACTGGTTCATTCCGTCACTTGAGCGATCCGTCATTACCTTCCATTATGCTAATGATTTTCGCTTTTGCGCGACGATCTCTTTTTTTTCGTTTTTGGTTAGCTTCGTTAAAATGCAATATAAGAATCTCAGTACAGTGAAATGAAATTACAGTGCGTTATTCTGCGAAATCTTTTACTCTTGGCTAATCTAATGGAACTTTTTTATGATCAGGTTTTAAATATTCGGTTCATTGGGTCACTTTTTAAAAATATCTTGTCTGTTTTAGGTTGCCTTCCTATATTTTTCGATAATGTGTTGTTCAAGACCTGACAACACTAGATACACCTCACTGAGTTGGCAGAGCGCACACCATCGGTAAAATGGTTGGTTTTTGTCGTTTTTAGAATTTGATGCAGGATATGATCCCAAAAAATGAGCAACCGGAAGTCGTAGATGATAACTGTGTTGACTATCTCCTTTTGTACATAAATCCTGGCCAACACACTAGTTATTGTCGTCGACATTTGCGAATAGGCGAAAGCATTATAACGTAGATGTTGCCCGTATCATTTAAGCTAAAACATGCGTCAATCGTAGCAGCTTGTTACTGAAATTATAATTTGGGTGCTCGTTCTCGTCGCATAGAACCAAGTTAAAAATCACTTTCTAAGGTGATATCTTTTCGTAAAACAGTAAAAAGCTCAGCCATTCTATTTCTCGTAAATTATTTTCTTGCGATAAGTTCATTGTCTACAGAAGGCACGTGTACACGGAGACAACATGAAACTGGTCCAGAGAATACACTTCCCGACAAGAAATTTAAGCACCCTAATGCCAGCAGGAAACGAAATGATACCTCATAGGTTGAGAGAGTACGTGATGATATTTCCGTGATTGCAACACCGAGTTAGTTCTTAAAAAAATTGGCACTGTAAGCACGATTATCAGTATTACGTTGCGTCCTCCTCTGGCGTGGATCCTTGCACTGTTTCGCTTGGGAAGGGTGTCTTAAGGCCATTGTATCCCCTCCTGTGGAAAGCTGCCCCACAACTGTGGCAACTGACCCTTGGTATCCTGCATTCTTTCAGTAGGAAGGAAACGACATTCGAGCAACTCCCATACTTTTTCTATCGGGGTTAGATCTGGGTATCTTGCTATCCACGGGACTACTTAAGCATCATGCAGACAGTTCATACAGACCAGTGCCATGTGTGAATGTGTATTGACCTATTGAAGAATGGCACCACTATACTGTCGCATCTGAGGAAACACATGAGGACACAGGAAGACCGTGATGAACACACCTGCCATTTGAGTTCCCTCGATTACTACCAGCCCGAAGTAAAGCCCGATGGATGCTCGCTGCTTCACGCTAGGCGTAATACTGCTGCAGCACTCCTGATATGGCCATCCAGGGTAGAAAACGACCGCGTTTCATTGCTGAACGCAATGCGGCGCCAACAAGCATTGGCCATGTTTCGCGGTCACAGCACCACCCAAGACGTCGCTGTTTGTGCTGTTAACGACAGCCTAAGCAGGAGACATCTATCCCTAGTCCGGCTGTCAGATGCTAATAACACTATCTTACACGATTACACGCCATTTCTGAATATCTGACAGTGACTACTCAACATCTGGTGTTGTTCATTCCCCTTCTTTACCTTAACAGTTGTGACATTAACCTTAAACCCGAAAATTATTAATATACTCCTGTGACCATTTCAACTAACACAGAGACCTAAAATTGTAATCATTCAAATCCCCGACAATGGTACATGCGTGTACGAAATGACATTCGCAGCTGAACATGTTATGCTTCACTTTTTATCGATAAGTGTATTTACAGGTTTATTCATACATATTTCTAAGGATTCAGAAGACGACTTTGTGAAAAGTAAAGGCATAAAAACTATAGATCCATGTTCGTTGATAGTGAATCTCTTCTGGTTTTTAATTGTGATTACATGTGCCTAGAATGGGTATAGTCTACGACGCAGCAAACATCTATACATTTGTGAAACTCTTCCTATATGCATCGTGGTTCATACTACAGACCAAATTAGTTATTCTTCCTTGCATCGCCACCAAGTTAAATACAGGCAGCAGTGAAGGCACGAACACGCTATCTTTGACATAAGCCCATGAGAAGACGACGAGGTGTGCGGTAATTCTGGTGATGATATATCCCTTTAGTGGACGTATTATGGATTCAGCAACTCGAAGGAGGAATACAGTTTCCCCGGCAGAAGGGTCTCGCATATTATGGATTCAGCAACTCAAAGGAGGAGTACAGTTTTCGAGGCAGAAGGGTTTCACCCTAACTAGCCACAATTGGACACTGAGATTGCCTTACAGTACGTTTGAAGTAAGAAATAAGGTACACCGGCTTGAGGAGACGTTTGTCGGATTCCATCTCGAGGTCAGAAGGAAGGATATACACTCCTGGAAATCGAAAAAAGAACACATTGACACCGGTGTGTCAGACCCACCATACTTGCTCCGGACACTGCGAGAGGGCTGTACAAGCAATGATCACACGCACGGCACAGCGGACACACCAGGAACCGCGGTGTTGGCCGTCGAATGGCGCTAGCTGCGAAGCATTTGTGCACCGCCGCCGTCAGTGTCAGCCAGTTTGCCGTGGCATACGGAGCTCTATCGCAGTCTTTAACACTGGTAGCATGCCGCGACAGCGTGGACGCGAACCGTATGTGCAGTTGACGGACTTTGAGCGAGGGCGTATAGTGGGTATACGGGAAGCCGGGTGGACGTACCGCCGAATTGCTCAACACGTGGGGCGTGAGGTCTTCACAGTACATCGATGTTGTCGCCAGTGGTTGACGGAAGGTGCACGTGCCCGTCGACCTGGGACCGGACCGCAGCGACGCACGGATGCACGCCAAGACCGTAGGGTCCTACGCAGTGCCGTAGGGGACCGCACCGCCACTTCCCAGCAAATTAGGGACACTGTTGCTCCTGGGGTATCGGCGAGGACCATTCGCAACCGTCTCCATGAAGCTGGGCTACGGTCCCGCACACCGTTAGGCCGTGTTCCGCTCACGCCCCAACATCGTGCAGCCCGCCTCCAGTGGTGTCGCGAAGGGCGTGAATGGAGGGACGAATGGAGACGTGTCGTCTTCAGCGATGAGAGTCGCTTCTGCCTTGGTGCCAATGATGGTCGTATGCGTGTTTGGCGCCTTGCAGGTGAGCGCCACAATCAGGACTGCATATGACCGAGGCACACAGGGCCTACACCCGTCATCATGTTGTGGGGAGAGATCTCCTACACTGGCCGTACACCTCTGGTGATCGTCGAGGGGACACTGAATAGTGCACGGTACATACAAACCGTCATCGAACCCATCGTTCTACCATTCCTAGACCGGCAAGGGAACTTGCTGTTCCAACAGGACAATGCACGTCCGCATGTATCCCGTGCCACCCAACGTGCTCTAGAAGGTGTAAGTCAACTACCCTGGCCAGCAAGATCTCCGGATCTGTCCCCCATTGAGCATGTTTGGGACTGGATGAAGCATCGTCTCACGCGGTCTGCACGTCCAGCACGAACGCTGGTCCAACTGAGGCGCCAGGTGGAAATGGCATGGCAAGCCGTTCCACAGGACTACATCCAGCACCTCTACGATCGTCTCCATGGGAGAATAGTAGCCTGCATTGCTGCGAAAGGTGGATATACACTGTACTAGTGCCGACATTGTGCATGCTCTGTTGCCGGTGTCTATGTGCCTGTGGTTCTGTCAGTGTGATCATGTGATGTATCTGACCCCAGGAATGTGTCAATAAAGTTTCCCCTTCCTGGGACAATGAATTCATGGTGTTCTTATTTCAATTTCCAGGAGTGTAGAAAGAGGTTACCCACATTCACTCACACTTTCGCACAGAAGTTAAGGAAGGAAGGGAGATGTGGGAGCACAAAATACAAATAATAGAAAGAGTACCAAGGGATTGCATGGAACATGATTAACCATGCATAAATATGTTACAGGGATGTATAACAGATAGTCTGCATCGCTCCATTAATTTATCTTGAGATAAGCATGTCCCACTTCTCAGTTTTGTCAGGGGTCGGGTCAAGAAACGCACCGATAATTCGAGAATGAAATAACATTAAGTCCGAGAAAGGCTACATGAAACGTTTCCGATTGTGAAGTTTCACAATAGAATAAATTATGGTCAGAGACCATTAATTAATACAGGAAGTTCGACTTACCTTTTCCCAAGGTACTTTACATATTTAGCTGTCCATCTGTACATGATAGTCCAACAATTTCCTGTTATAGACACAGTCAAGAAAAACTTGTCTGGTATTATTGTCTGATAATACTCACCGGATACAATCATTTTGCAATAATTATTCGAAGTCAAACTGGTTTTTATTAAATTGAAATTCCATGGATGGAACAATTTTCTCTGAGTTTCTTTGCTAGACTGGAAATCCATTATTGTGTGACAAAATCTGCGAAAGTTTTTCAAAGATGGTTTCCTTTGTATTATCGATTACATCTCGTAAACTTCTGTGTAACAATACATGTATCTGTAACATCAATAAAACATTAAGTGTGTGAATTTTAATTTCTTAGCTTTGGGAGAGATACCTGATTCTTGTTGCACTTGGCGTAATGCCCCTCCTTCTACTATTTCTTCACCTATGATTTGCTTGTTAACCCTAGAATCACCGACGGAACTTTTTGTCCCACAGGAAAATTTTTGCCTCCTCAGCCTGCTTTAATTGTTTTATGATGTGAATGAGGGGTCATGACTGTCAATATTTCTTAGCGTAGTTCATCTTGAAAGAAAAGTGAACTATGTAAGTTTTACAGGTTTTGTGAAAAATAGTGAATACCTAAAATCACAGACATGAATATTTGTCCCACTGAATAAACTAAGCGCTGCAGATTGCTATAAATCGTTGGTAGCGTTTATCATGTCCTCTCTTATAGTGCAGATATTAAACTGTAAGTGTAGCATCATTGGCAGAATAAACATTTATATAAATAGAATAAAGAGGCACTGTGATATTCAGCAGCATGGCTGAGAGAATAGTGAGAATTGCCAGAACAGTAAGAATAGTTGAAAAGAAAAAGCCAGGCGGTGCAAAGAATAGTCAGTTTTGAAAAACTTTAGGCAGATTAAGTTTCACCTAACAACCTCCTGTAAAATAAGTAAAATGGTTAAATCTTTGAAAAATAAATGTTCTGTTGGAGTAGTTGACATCTCTAATAAGATATTAAAACAATGTGGAGCATTTACAGCTTATGTTCTGAGTGATATAGGTAATGCATCACTAACTCAAAGTATTTTCCCAGACAGGTTAAAACATGCCACTGTCAGGTCTATACAAAAAGGGGGACACTACAGATGTCAATAATTATTGGCCAGTATCTTTGCTTATAGCATTTTCTAAAATTTTTGAGAAAGTAATGTACTCAAGAGTGGACAGCCATCTCATCAGTAATGGGGTTATATTTACATAGTAAAATGTCACCAATAGGAATTTTCTGTGACTTGTGCAAAGCATTTGATTCTATGAACCATGACATGATGTTACAGAAATTACAATTTAATGGTATAACTGGAATAGTGTATGAGTGGTTTAAGTCATACCTACAAAACAGGAAACATAAAGTTCCTTTGAATGGGTGAAGTGATTTAAATAAGTTTTCCACCTCATCTAGCTGGGGAGAAATTACATTATGTGTTCCACAGGGTTCTACCATGGGTCTCTTTCTTTTCTTGATATATAAGAACGACCTCGCTTCTTATCTGAAACAAGAAGCTGAACTGAAATTGAGTGCTGATGATACGAGCATCATTACTAATCCAGTAAAAGGAACTCCAGTTGAAAAGGGTACAAATAAGGTCTTTGGAAAAGTCATTAATGGTTTTCTGCAAATGGGTTTACTTTAACCTTTGAAAAAACACAGTAAATCCAATTTTCTTCTGCAAAAAGTGCAGTTCCTTGAATAAGTATAACATATCAACAGAATTAAGTAGACAGGATGGAGAATACGAAGTTTTTGTCTGTACATATAGATGAGAATCTGTATTGGAAATTTCATATTTTAGATATTCTAAAGCAACTAGGTTCAGTAACTTTTCCGATCAGAATAATTGCCAATTTTGAGGATATAGAAATTAGTAAGCTAACATACTGGCATACTTTCATTCTCTGATGTCATACATAATAATATTTTGGGGTAACTCAACACTTAGATAAAAAGTATTCACTACTAAAACAAAGAGATTAGAATAATGTGTGGGGTTCATAGTCGCACATCTTGTAGGCATCTTTTTAAAAGATTGGGAATTCTTACATCAGCATCTCAGTACTTTTACTCACTGATGACATTTGTTCTCAATAACATCGACCAGTTTAAAAACAACAGTGTCATTCATGATTATATCACCATGGAAAAGAAAGCTGTTATAAAAATTTTTGACATAGAAAGTTAATGGAAAAATTAAATAAGGCATTCTCGAGGCTGATTTGGTTGATTTGAATGGTAGCCAGTAATAATATCGATGTAAGTATTTTTTATGAGAATTCTGAATTATTTTGTCAGAGTGATCAACCATCCCCCTCATTATGTAGATAAAATTTACAAAAAGATAGTAAAAAATACCAGAATGTAACTGAATTTGTAGACAGCAACGAAATATAAGGTACAGATAACAAATACATTTGTCTGTCATGGTATTGCAACTTCAGCACAAAAACACCATCGTTTTTTAAAAAAACAAACTATAATGGTTAGTTTCTCGACTAGAAACAGACTTGGGCGTATTTTGGCCCATGGGGTTGATAAAAGGAATATGCATCACGAATCAGCAGAGTATAGTATGAAATGTCCAGACTGTAATGCCTATTACGTTCGACAGACAGATGAACAACTTGAGATCAAGATTGGTGAGCCTGTAGCTTTGGAGAGGTGGGAGTTACATCAGAGAGATAACTTCACTCTCCACATAGTTGCGAATGAACACTCCATCCCCTCTCTGATGTCATGTGTCAAGCTGTTGCACAGTGCTCAGGAAGGCAGATTCATGGACCTCCTATAGGAAATGGAGATATACTGCCATGTGGTGTCATCTGGCTCTCACCTGCTCAATAAGCAGGTGTCGGTGAAGAGCAACCTGTTTTGGGGCAACAGTCATCACGACCCAGGGAGGGGCTTTAAGAGCTGATTTATTTTTCTTTATTGTCATTTCATTCCCCTAAATGGAGGGGGGGCAAGGAGGCAGCAGTGATGTAGCCGTTGTTCAGCCTACAGATTTTAACATAGTAATGGAATGGTTTAAAATTTAGAAAGGTGAAAAAAATATGAGTACTGAACACTTCTGGATGACAGTGATATGTAGAGTTGGCGTTTCATGGCGAGCATGGAGGTGACGAGTTACAGGAGATGACGTTGATGTGACGTCTACTTGATGACCAGCAGACAGAAGGGATTGTGGTATCACCGTGGAGGGTAAAACAAAAGATGAGGTTAGAGAGCTGGCATGAAGCTGTGGAGAAGAAGAAATTTTGTTTGCGTGGTAGTGAAAGAGTTCGTTATGGAAGGGATTGAGGGTGACAGGGGGTCGTAGGGTCTGCTCAAGTGTTGGATGAAATATATTACACAAGGGAGTCTGCTTAGGAGAAGAGGATATGGCAGTGGAACACGTATTATGTTCGAGTATAATGTCTTTTCTGGAGACTAGAAATCTCCTCTGTAGGAATCAGCATGGGTATCGAAAAAGACGGTCGTGTGAAACCCAGCTCGCGCTATTCGTCCACGAGACTCTGAGGGCCATAGACACGGGTTCACAGGTAGATGCCGTCTTTCTTGACTTCCACAAGGCGTTTGACACAGTTCCCCATAGTCGTTTAATGAATAAAGTAAGAGCATACGGTCTATCAGACCAATTGTGTGAATGGATTGAGGAGTTCCTAGATAACAGAACGCAGCATGTCATTCTCAATGGAAAGAAGTCTTCCGAAGTAAGAGTGATTTCAGGTGTGCCGCAGGGGAGTGTCATAGGACCGTTGCTATTCATAATATACATAAATGACCTGGTGGATGACATCGGAAGTTCACTGAGGCTTTTTGCAGATGATGCTGTGGTGTATCAAGAGGTTGCAACAGTGGAAAATTGTACTGAAATGCAGGAGGATCTGCAGAAAATTGACGCATGGTGCACGGAATGGCAATTGAATCTCAATGTAGACAAGTGTAATGTGCTGCGAATACATAGAAAGATAGATCCCTTACCATTTAGCTACAAAATAGCAGGTCAGCAACTGGAAGCAGTTAATTCCATAAATTATCTGGGAGTAGGCATTAGGAGTGATTTAAAATGGAATGATTATATAAAGTTGATCGTCGGTAAAGCTGATGCCACACTGAGATTCATTGGAAGAATCATAAGGAAATACAATCCGAAAACAAAGGAAGTAGGTTACAGTACGCTTGTTCGCCCACTGCTTGAATACTGCTCAGCAGTGTGGTTCCGCACCAGATAGGGTTGATAGAAGAGATAGAGAAGATCCAACGGAGAGCAGCGCGCTTCGATAGAGGATCACTTAGTAATCGCGAATGCGTTACGGAGATGATAGATAAACTCCAGTGGAAGACTCTGCAGGAGAGACGCTCAGTAGCTCGGTACAGGCTTTTGTTAAAGTTGCGAGAACATACCCTCACCGAAGAGTCAAGCAGTATATTGATCCCTCCTACGTATATCTTGCGAAGAGACCATGAGGATAAAATCAGAGAGATTAGAGCCCACACAGAAGCATACCGACAATCCTTCTTTCCACGAACAATACGAGAGTAGAATAGAAGGGAGAACCGATAGAGGTACTCAGGGTACCCTCCGCCTCACACCGTCAGGTGTCTTGCGGAGTATGGATGTAGATGTAGATGTAGAATATGTGGCAGTGGCATATAAATGAAATATGGAATGGGATGGGATGCTAGGGTGGCATGATAAATAGTGTCTGAACACTCAGATAGGTTAATGTTTGGAAGAACAGTGGTGATGAATTGGATGACGACTTCAGCAATAGGAGTAGGATGTAGTGAGCAGTTTGGGTGTGACGGGGCAGATTGCAAGTGTTGCAGGTGCATGCAGTCTTCCGGCTGAGATAGGTAATTGGCTTTGCAGTGGGGCAAGTGAGAGAATTTTCGCATGCAGAAGTTAAATGATCGTTGTAGATGAGGCGTTTGTGGCAACAGAATGCTTGGGCTTGGAATAGAATGCTCAAAGTTATGTTTGCGGTGCTAGATAAATCCTGAAGGAGGTGATTTATTGTTGAGGGATCTTTGAAAAATATGCAAATGAGGTACGTAGGACCATAATGATGATGAATTCAAAGATTTTTTCGGATTTAGGAGTTAGGATTGGAATTTAGCTCCCAATAAACTTTCCCCACTGTGATCTCAGGGTCCACCCCCTTGACAACAGCAATAAGAGGCGGCAGGTACCGTGGTGTTCGGATTCTCTGGGTCATGGTGGGTTGAGTAGGACAGGGAGGCATGTGGAGCAAAGTTGATGAGACAGACACGTTTCTGTAGGTGAGTTTGAAAATCAGGATCAGATGATTTGACGAGTACAGAGTCTTTGAGGGGTGTGATTCATAATATGATGAGCGTTGGATGGTATTTTTTTATTTCGAGGCAAAGTGTTTAAGATTGCAGCATCTGACCTTAGGATGAGATAGGGGGAAGGAATGTGTTGGAGTAGATGTGTGGGGTGAGCTGGGGGTGGACTCCATAGGTTCTGGTGTGTGGGTTTGGTGGGGCAGCAGTTGGCTATCAGGGATATGTGAAGTACCAGTACTGGGTGGATTCCAGAGATAGTTTCCTGATGGGAATTCGGAGGATATTGTCTATGGAGTGGGATGGAGTTTAATACGACTTTCCTTAGTTATCTCAGCTGGAGCTGGTAGGGTTGAAGCTCATGCAGATGTGGTTCGTGTGACCACAGCTGTTGCATATGTTATTGGTGCTGGTCCGTTTGTGGTTGGAGTAGCTGTGTCCGTTGCTTCTAGATGAAATGTCGACAGTGGCAGCAATAGAGCGGCAGCAGCACGAGCTCCTCGCTGTGCTGGCTGGTGCAGGTCTGACATATCTGACGAGAGTGACAGTGGCAATGGAGTTACAGTATACGTTGGACAGATCACATCTACAAATGACGAGGGAATTAATGTGCAATGTTTCAGATTGGGAAGAGAGATGGTGTCATCTGAGTAGTGGGGAAAGAT